>NW_023657658.1:73679-78679 GCF_015228065.2 Penaeus monodon
GTGATTGACTTCAAGAAATCTACGATGGTGAGAGGGCCTATCCCATTAGTGCAAAGCCCATTAATGGACAAAACAAGAATGCCACTAAAGAGAGACATAATTGGCCGCTTTAAACACATGGCACCAGACATCAAAGGCCGGAAAGATAGACTGAAGAAAATTTCCAAGGAGGTGAAGCTTTTGTGGACTGAACAACTGAATTTTCCAATAATCTCTGATCAAGCAGTAAGTGCAAAGTTGGAGAAAGTTTGTGCAAATGTTTGATGAATGGACCAGACGGGGAGATTATGGATGTTTAGATAATGTATTTGACAAAGTTGGATGGGAATGGCTGAATGCTGAGGACACAGAACTGTAACAAGGTACAACAGGAGAGTAGGGGACTTGTGGGCTACAGCACTAGAAAATACGCTGACCTTAAAACGATACATCCATCCAAAAGCAGCACACCTGCTAGCATGTCAGCTCATTCATTTGACGCTGTGCAGGGGAGTGACACTGAATCAGAACCAGAAGACTTGAGGGATAAGAGCTACCAGCCCGATGATGCTTCACTCCTCCACGGGAACACCACAAACTGTGATTGCCATGAACCTGGTCACTGGCACAAAAATTTCGACCAGCAAAAGCTGCTAAGATCTGCCAGAAGCTGTCAGAGGAAGGAGTCAACATCCCCCCCCAAAAACCCCAAAATTTTTTTTTGGGGAAAAAAATTTATAAAAAAAAGGGTTTTGGCCCCTTTTGGGGGTTTTTTTTTTTGGGGTTGGGGGGGTTTGGGGGTTGTGTTTTTGGGGGTGGGGGGGGGGGTTTTTTTTGGGGGGTTTTTTTTTTAAAAAAAATTTAAAAAAATTTTTTTTTTAAAAAAAGGGGAAAATTTTAATTTTTTTTTTAAAAATTTTTAAAAAAAAAAAAAAAAAAGGGGGGGTTTTTAAAAGGGAAAAAAATTTTTAAAAAAAAATTAAAAAAAAACCAAAAAAAACCCAAAAAAAAAAAAAAAAAATTTTTTAAAAAAAAAAAGGGGGAAAAAAAAAAATTTAAAAAAAAATTTTCCCAAAAAAAAAAAACCAAATTTAAAAATTTTATTTTTTGGGGGGTTTTTTTTTTTTTTTTTGTGGGGGGGGGGTTTGGGGGGTTGGGGGTTTTTTTTTTTGGGGGGTTTTTTTCCCCAAAAAAAAAAATTTAAATTTTAAAGGGGGGGGTTTTTTGGGGGGGGGTTTTGGGGGGGGGGGAAAAAAAAATTTAAATTTTTAAAACCCCCAAAAAAAATAAAAAAAATTTTTTTTAAAAAAAATTTTTTTTTAAAATTTTTTTGGGGAAAAAAATTTTTTTAAGGGGGGGCCCCCCGGTTAAGGTTTTTTTTCCCCCGGGGGGTTTTTTTAAAATTTTTTTTTTTAAAATTTTTAATTTTTTTTTTTAAACAAATTTAAAAAAAAAATTTTTTTAAAAAAAATTTTTTTAAAAAAAAAAAATTTTAAAAAAAAGGGGGGGGCCCCCCCCTTTTTTTTTTTAAAATTCCCAATAAAAAAACCCCCCCCCCTTTTCCTTAAATTTTTTTTTGGGAACCCCCCCCTTTTTTTTTTTTGGGGGGTTTTTTTTTTTTTTCCCCTTTTAGTTTTTTTTGGGCCCCCCCCGGGGGAAAAAAGGGGGGAAAACCTTAAAAGGGCCCCCCCCCCCCGGGGGGGAAAAACAAAAAAATTTTAAAAAAAGGGGGTTCCCCCCCCACCAAACCCCCCCCCAAAAAAACCCAAAAACCCCCCCCCCAAAAAAACCCCCAAAAAAAAAAAAAACCCCCCCAAATTTTTAAAAAAATTTCCCTTTTTTTTTAATATAATTTTTTATTTTTTTTGGGTTTTTTTTAAATTTTGGGTTTAAAAAAATTTTTTTGGGGTTTTTTGGGGAATTTTTTTAAAATTTTTTAAAATTTAAAAAAATTTTTTTTTTTTTAAAAAAAATTTAAAAAAAAAAAAATTTTTTTTAAAAAAAAATTAAAAAAAAAAATTAATTTTTTATTATAAAAAAAAAAAAAAAACCCAAAAACAAAAAAAAATTTTTTTTTTTAAAAAATTTAATTAATATTAAAAAAAAATAAAAAAAAAAATTTTAAAAAAAATTTTTTTATTATTTTAAATATAAAAAAAAAAAAAAAAAAAAAAACAAAAAAAAAAAAAAATTTATAAAAAAATTTTTTTAATATTTATTTTTTTAAAATTTTTTAATTTATTATTTTTTTTTTTTTTTTAAAAAATTTTTTTTTTTTTTTTTTTTTTTTTTAAAAAAAAAAAAAAAAACAAAATTTTAAAAAAACAAAAAAAAAAAAAAAATTATATTTTTAATATTTTTTTTTAAAAAAAAAAAAAAAAAAATTTTTTTTTTTGGGGGGGGGGGGTTTTTTTTTTTGGTGTGTGTGTTTTTTGGGGTGTGTGGGGGGGGTGTGTGTGTTTTTTTGGGTTTTTTTTTTGTGGGGGGGGGGGGAAAATTTTTAAAAAAAAAAAAAAAATTTAAATTTTAAACCCCCCTTTTTTTTAAAAAAATTTTAAAAAATTTTTTTTAAAAAAAAAAAAAAAATTTTAAAAAACCCCAAAAAAAAAAAAAAAAAAAAAACCCCAAAATTTAAAAAAAAAAAAAAAAAAAAAAACCCCCAAAAAAAAATTTTTTTAAAAAAATTTTTTTTTTTTAAAAATTTTTTTTTTTAAAATTTTCCCTTTTTAAAAACCCCCCCCAAATTTTTTAAAAAAAAAAAAAAAAAAAATTAAAAAAAATTAAAATTTTTTTAAAAAAATTTTCCCCCCAAAACAAAAAATTTAAAAATTTTTTTTTTTTAAAAAATTTTTGGTTATGTTTTGGGGGGGTGGGTTTTTTTTTTTGGGGGGGTTTTTGGGGGTTTTTTTTTTTTTTTTTTTTATAAAATTTAAATATATATTTTATTATATAAAATATATATTTTAAAATATTTTTTTAAAAAAAAAAAAAAACAAAAAAGGGGGAAAAAAAAAAAAAAAAAAAATTTTTTTATATTTATATATATAAATATAAATATATAAAAAAAAATTTTTTTAAAAAAAAAAAAAAAAAAAAAAAAAAAAAAAAAAAAAAAAAAAAAAAAAAAAAAACCCCACAACACAAAAAAATATTTTTTTTTTATTTTTTTTTTTTTTAAAAATTTTTAAATATATATATATATATAGATATATAAAAAAAAAAAAAAAAAAAAAAAAAAAAAAAGGGGGGGGGGGGGGGGGGGGGGGGTTTTTTTTTTTTTTTAAAATTTAAAATATTTTTTTTTTTTTTTTTTTTTTATAAAAAAAATTTTTTTTTTTTTTTTAAATTTAATTTTTTCTTTTTTAAAATATTTTTTAAAAAAAAATTTAAAAAAAAAACCCCAAATTATTTTATATTTTAAAAAAAAAAAAAAATTTTTTTTTTTTATATTTTTTAAAAAAAATTTCCCCAAAAAAATTTATTATTATTTTTTCCCTTTTCCCCCAAAAAACCCCCCCCCAAAAAAAAAACCCAAAAAAAACCCCCCCCCTTTTTTTTTTAAAAAAACCCAAAAAACCCCCCCCCCCCCCCCCAAAAAAAAATTTTTTTTATATATTTTTTGGGTTAAAAAAAAAAAAAAAAAAAAAAAATTTTTTTTAAAATTTTTTTAAATATTTTTAAAAAAAAAAAAAATAAAAAAAAACACACCCCCAACCCACACAAAAAAAAAAAAAAAAAAAAAAAAAAAAAAAAAAAAAAATTTTTATTTTTTATATATATATATAAAAAAAAAATTTTTTTTAAAAAAAAAAAAAAAAAAAAAAAAAAACACACACACAAAAAACCCCAACACACACCCAAAAAAAAAAAACACACAAACCCCCCCCAAAAAAAAAAAAAAAAATTTTAATATATAAAAAAAATTTTTTTTTTTTTGTTGTTGTTGTTTTTTTTTTTTTTTTTTAAAAAATTTTTTTTTTTTTTTTTGGTTTTTTTTTTTTTTTTTTTGGGGGGTTTTTTTTTTTTTTTTTTTTTTTTTTTTTTTTGGGGTGGTTTTTTTTTAAAAATATTTTAAAAAATTTTAATTTAATTTAAAAAAATTTTTATTATTTTTTTATATTTTTATAAAAAATTTTAATATAAAATTATATATTTTTTTTTTGGGGGGGGGGTTTTTTTTTTTTTTTTTTTAATAAAAAAAATTATTTTTTTTTTTTTAAATTTTTTTTTATTTTTTTTTTTTTTTTAAAAATTTTTAAAAATTTTTTAAAATTTAATTTTTTTTCCCCAAAAAAAAACCCCCAAAAAAAAAAAAAAAAAAAACCCCAAAACCCAAACCCCAACAAAAACCCCAAAAAAAAAAAAAAAAAAAAAAAAAAAAATTTTTTTAAAAAAAATTTTTTTAAAAAAATTTTTAAAAAAAAATTTTTTAAAAGGAAAAATTTAAAAAAAAACCCAAAAAAAAACCCCTTTTCAATTTTCCCCCTTTCCCCAAAAAAAATTTTAAAAATTTTTAAAATTTTTTTTAAAATTTTTTTTGGGGGGGGGTTTTTTTTTGGGTTTTTGGGGTTTTTTATTTTTTGGGGGTTTGGTGAAAAAGGGGCCTTTTTTTTTTTTTTTTTTTTAAAATTTGGTTTTTTTTTTTTTTGGGGTTTTTTTTTTTAAAAAAAACCCTTTTAAATTTTTTTTTTAAAAAAAATTTTTTTTTTTTTAAAAAAAAAAAAACCCCCTTTTAAATTTTTTTTTTTTTAAAAAAGGGGTTTTTTTTTTTTTAAAAATTTTCCCCCCAAAAAAATTTTTTAAAAAAAAAAATTTTTTCCCCCCGGGGAAAAACCCCCCCAAAAAAACCCCAAAAAATTTTTTCCCCCGGCCCCCAAAAAAAATTTTAAAAAAATTTAAAAAAAAAAAAAGGGTTTTTTTTGGGTTTTTTTCCCCGGGGGGGTTTTTTTGGGGTTTTTTCCCTTTTTAAGGGGGGGGGGCCCCCCCCTTTTTTCCTTTTTTTTTTCCCCCCAAAACTTTTG
>NW_023657658.1:88679-98493 GCF_015228065.2 Penaeus monodon
TTATTTTTAAAATTATTATTAGCATTATCAACATTTTTTAAATTTGCATTTTGATTACTATTATTATTATCATGTTATTACAATTTTCAGTATTTTTTTTTATTATTTTCAAATTTTTAATTATTATTATCATTATTATTACTACTCTAAAATTTTTATTATTGTTATCATTATTGTCATTTTTTGTTATTTTTTATTTTTATTTATTTTCATTATTGTTATAAATTATTATTATCAACAAATTTTATTATCATCAAATAGTAAAAATGATAAAAATAATAATATTGATTATTTTTTTTCTAATGGTTTTTTATTATTATTATTATTACTATTAGTTTAAATATTTTCACCGTGATCAAAGACGTTTTTTGTTTTTTATTAATAAATTACATATTATTATCATTATTGGGCATCATTTTCCAAAATTTTTTTTATGGTTTTTCGTTATTGTTAAAATTATTATTGATTTGATTAAAGATTAAATAATAAAAATAACAATAATTATTAATTTTTATAATTTTATATCATCATCATCATTATTTCTATTATTATTGTTATTATTTTTTTTATGTTTTTATTGTTATTATTATTTTTATCCTTATTTTTAGTATCATTATTTTCTATTATTAATCATTACCTTTTATCATTATCATTATCGATATTATTGTTTTTTTTTTAAATTGGGAATATATCATATTATAATTTATAATTATTTTGTTTTCTTCAAGAAGTTGGATTTTATTTTTAACAACTGGGATATTTCCTTTACAAAGTTTCGGGACCAAAATATTATAATTTTTTAAAAAGGGTTAAAGTTCTAATAATGAGGTAATGTATTTTTTGTGATTATGATAAAAATGATGGTTGTGGTAAAGATAATGATTAGGTAATTAAAAAAAAAATAAAAAATAATGATAATGATGATGAAATGATTTTGATAATGATAAATTTATGCCATATGAAGGAGGGGAAGGCGGGGGGGAGTAGAAAAACAGGGAATTTTATCATTTTGGTCCTTTTTTTTAAATCTTCATATTTCATTTTTTTACTAAATTTCCTACATAATTTCATATCTTTTTGGCAAAGAATTTAAAAAGAATGTGTTCTTTGGGGCCATCATACTTCATTCTAAACCATTCCCTTAAACCCCAGGCCCCTGCACTGTTATCCTTATACGATGGAGAGAGGATAACAACTGGATTACTCGTAGGCCGCTCCAAATTTTGCCTCAGAACTTGATATTTGCTTCAGTTTTAAATGACACATTTTTCGGGAAAAAAAGGAAAAAATTTTTATATTTTGAGGCCGGGGGGGAAAAAAAATAAAAATAATCAAAAAAAAAATAATGATTAAAAAAAAAAATAAATTCTTAAAACAAAAAGAAAAAGTGAAATTTTGCTGAACTTTTAAAAATTTTTTTATGATAGCAGAGATCTTTTGTTTAAAATAAGGAGTATGAAAAAGGGTTTTTCCCGGGAATCTTGGAAAAATTACTGGGGTATTAATCACCCATTAAGAGGTAGGGGCCTTTTCGAGACCTAGAGAAGGCAGGGCCCTTTTACCCTAGGGGAAAAATATGTAGGGTTTTGGGGGTTTTTTTATTTAAAAGAATACGGGTAAAGTACAGCATTTTATTTATACCACAATATATATTTTTTTTGTTTTTTTTAATGATACATATATTTTCTAATACTATCAAATATAAAATTTTACATATTGGGATATTATATAAGCACCCCCCCCCACATAGCCCCCCCCCCCCCCACAAAAATATAAAAATTTTATAAATTCTTTTAAAATATATATAAAAAATATTTTAAAAATATATTATATAATAATATTTTATATATTTTTTATATGTGTGGGTTTTGTATGTATATATATAGGAAAAGAAGATAAGATATAGATACAATACACATATAAATAATTTTATAGGGGTAGGAAAAAAAAATTTATTTTATATATATAATATATATATATATTTTATAAAATATAATGCACAAAAAAACACATAGACCCCACACACACACAAAAAACACACACACAACAACACACACCCCCACACACACCCCACACACAATAAAAAATATATATATATATATATATTTTATATGTATGGGATGTATGTATTGTTTCAAACCCTTTTAAAGGGCCCTTTTCCCACTAGGGCCTCATGGAGGAATTTTGCAAAAAACATCCCATAACTCATCAATCAAATCAATCTGAAATAATGTGTCTGTTAACAGAGAAAAAGGGGTGTTTAGACCATAATCCTCTGGCTAACATCTGATAGCTGACAGATGTTTTTTTAAATTTAAAAAAAAAAAATAAATTTATTGGGGCAAGATTGGGGTAACACCCAAAGGGAAGGTTTTTATTTAGTTATCGACTATATTCACATAATAAGTAAATAAAAGAAAAAGACAAAATTTATATCAAACATAAAAATCCCAGATTCGGGATTACTACACATTATTCATCATTGGGAATTTTACACATTTTAATTTAAAACAGCATTGGTTTTTCCAAAAAAAGAAAAAAAGTATCCTACCTTGACACGTGCCCTCGATGGTTTGGGGGCCCACCTTATTTTAAAAGAAGTTTAATTTCAACATCCTATGACCAAATTTCACTTTTCTCATTCATTTACTGAACAATTTAACCTTCAGCATATTAAGCTACAAAAAAATTCAAAGACAATCCCTTATCATCTTTATAAATTAAATTAAAAATATCAACTCGGGTCCCTCCTTTTTAACCCTTTTGGCCTAACCATCGGGGGAGAGCGTTGTAAACAAAAAGTTCCAACACTTTTTTTTTTAAATTATCGACTCCTTTGTACTTCGATTTAACAAAAATAACGAAATTTTTTTTGATCCTCACAATTTTTTACAAAATTAAGGAAAAAAATTTCTAAAAGTTCAAACAATAAAAATAAAATACATGTGACATAAAAGATATAAAGAAATTAAAAAAAATTTTTTTATAAGTAAAATTTTTTCCCAGGGGTTTAAAAAATTCTAGGGAAAAAAAACTATCGCCTTGAGAAATCAAAAAGATGTGTCCTTTGAGGAAAATCAAACCCCCGTGGCACAAACCGCGGTTTTATTTTGGAAGGGATCCCGTCGGCAAAAGGGGGGCACTGGGCCCTATAAAATCTCAGTAATTTAAATTTGGGGAAAAGGCCTATTCCTGCAGTGGAATGAATGGGGGTTTTTTAAAAAAAAAAAAAAAAAAAAAAATATGTTAACTACACACTTATATATATTTTACCATATAATTGTGTGAAAGTTTAAAAATATAAATATAAATAATATAATATTATAAAATATATATAAAATTTTATAAATTTTTCCCGGGTAAGGACAATAAAATGCAACCCCGGGGTTCCCTTGAACCCCCAAAAAGGGTAGCACCCATTAACTCCCTATACCAGGGTTTGGGGGTTTAAAATTTTCGGCAGGCAGGGCAGTGGATAAATTTTGGAAAACACTTTAGTTTACTGATTTTGGTTTCACCAAAAAATTAAAGTTTTGGCGGGTTACAGGTAACTGTTTTAAAAGCGGGAGAAATAGTTCCCCCTTTAAATTGTTGGAGACTGCGAGTTGAGAAGGAGCCTGGGGGGGTTCCCTCAACTTTTATTTTCTCCTGACAAACCTTTTACCCCCCTGATTAAAAAACAGAAAAAGCAATTTTATACCACATCGCCCGTCGCGTGGGTTTTTAAGGGGGGCGTTTTGTTAGTGGGCAACCCGGCTGACAATGTTTTAAAAAAAGCATCTGGAAGGGCAAAAAAGATAAAAAAAAACAGGTCCAAATTAAAAAACACATTAAAAAAGGAAGTGGAACGTAAGGAAAATGAAAGAGATGGGGAAAAAAACATACTGTTTTAACGAAAAAAGGATAGATACAAAATTCAAAAATAGGAATCAGTGAGACCCCAATTGGGAAAAATAAAGGAAGTTTTTAAAACTAAAGAAAAAAAACCCAAAACGTTCTTTTTTCTGGAAAAAAGGGAAAGGGAAATTTTAGTCCGGGGGTTTCTATTATTTCACCAAAAAAACTTTTTAAAACACTAATTGGGTTTCAGCCCAAAAAATGATCGCATTTTTAAAAATCAGAATACAAGCAAAAAACCCCCTAATTTAGTATTATACAATGCTACGCACCCAAAAAAAATTTGGGAAGGGGGTGAAAAAAGGAATTTTTTTATAACTCTCTCCCAAAATACTTTAAACCCAAACCCTAACCCGAGATTAAAAATAATCATGGGAGACCCAAGAAAAAAAAAAAAAAAAAAACAGGGGAAAACCCAAAAAAAAAAAAAGACCCCCCCAACGGCCAAAATTTTGGAAAAAATTGTTCCCAAAAAATTTCAATTTTTAAACGGGTTTTGGGGAAAAAGAAAGAAAAAAATTTATTAATTTGTAAACCCAAAAAAAAGATTGCCATAAAAATTTTCCCCCCCAAAAAAAAAAACCTTGCCACCGGGAAACAAAAAAAACCCCCAATTACTAAAAAATTTGACCAAAATAAATTCAAAAAAATTCCCAAACAACCTGTTCCCACTCAAAAAATTTTTAACCCAATAAAAACTTTTATTTAAAAAATTTTAAAATTTAAAAGTGGAAAAGGGGAAAAAACCAAATTTTAAAGGGAAAAAAACTCCCTTTTACAATTTTGAAATTCGCCCAAAAGAAAAAACAAATTCCCCCCCGGGAAATTTAAAAAACCCCTAAATGAATTTGGGGGGAAAGGGAAAAGCCTTGGTACAATTCCTTAAAAAAATTTCCCCAAAAAAAAAAACAAAAATTCCCCGGGTTTTTCCTGGGAAAAAAAAATTAATTTAAATTTTAAAAAAAGAAATGCCTAAAAAAATAAAGGGTACAAAATCCCGGGGAAAAAATTTAAAAAAAACAAATCAAAATTAAAGGGGTTTTTTGGGGAAAAAAAAGGAAAATAAATTTAAATTCCCCCTTTCAAAAAAAAAATTAAAAAAAATTTTAATCAATAAGCAATAAAAACTCTACCAATTATAAAAGGGGGGGAAAAAAGGGGAAAAATAAAAAAGGGAAAATTTAAATAAAAAGGGAAATAAAAAAACGGGAAAAATGGAAAATTTTTTTGTTAAAAAAGGAAAAGAAAAGGCCCAAAAAAATGGGAAAATAGTTTCCCCATACCAAAAAAAAAAATCCAACAAACAATTTAATTTTGGGCCCAATTTCAAATAACCGAAGCCAATTTTTTTTTGGGGAAAAAAATTAAATTTTTAAAAAATAATAAAAATAAAAAGCCCCCCAATTTAAAAAAACAGCAAAAAACTTTTAAAGAATGGGGCGGCCGGGGAAGAAAGGGGTTTAAAATTTTTCTTCTTTTAAAAATTTTGAAAAAATTTTGGAATGAAAAAAATTTCGAAAGGAAATTGGGTTGGGGAAAAAAATCAAAAAATTTCCTTAAAAAGGTGCCGCAATTTCCAATCAACAATAATAGGGAAAAAAAATTAAAACAAGGAAAATTTTGTTTTAAAAAAACGAAGTTTAAACAAAATAATAATTAAAAAGCCTTTTTACCCAACAAAAGAGGGTGTAAAAAACACCAAATTTGGGTTTTTAAAAAACAAAGGTTCACCAAAAAAGAAGGGAATTTTTATTTGCCCGCCCCCTCTTTAATAATTTTTGGAAAACCAAAATTATTGAAAAATGGGTTAGAAAATTTTTGAAAACTGGGGTTGGGGTTTAAAAGGGTACAAAAAAACAAATTTGAAAGGGTACGGAGTATATTTTGGGAAGGGCCAAAAAAAGGGGGAAAAAAAAATTTTAAAAAACACATCTTAAAAAAGGAAAAAAAGTTAGGAGAAGGAAAATAAAAGTTTGGCGGCTTAAAATTTTAAAAATGGAAGAAAACAAGACAAGAAGGGCAAAATTTAAAGATAACGGGGGGCAAAGGAATGGAAAGGAAAAATGGAAATGATTGGGGGAAAATGGGGGAAAAGGGGCCCCCTTAAACTTGGGGCTGTTTTTTTAAAAATATAAAATTTTGAATGAAAATTTAACCAATAAAAAAAAATTATATTTCCAAACCCCACAACCCAAACACAAAAACCAACCCCCCACACAAACTATTATTTAATTAAATTTGTTTTAATTATATATGGTTTGGTGTTGGGTGTTGGTAGATAAAAGAAAAGGTAATTGGTTTTTAAATTTTTTTTTTTTTTAAAGGGAATATTGGGATTAATTGGGGGCAAGGGAAAAATGATAATTAAAAAATAAATTTAAAGGTGTTGGTTTGGGGGGGTTGTTTTATTGTTTGGGGTTGGTGTTTTGGTTGTGCGGGGTTTTGGGGATGGTAAAAAAAGGGGGAAATAACCCCAAAAAAATAAAATATAAAATATTTGTTCTTATTTTAATTTTAAAAAAGGGGAAAAATTTTTAAAGGGGGAATAATGCTCAAATAATCCATTATTATTATATATTTAAAATATATATATATTATATATATATATATTGGATATAATAAAAAAAAAAAAAAAAAAAAAAAAACACACCCCCCCCAACACCCCAAAACACACACACACACACATTAAACCAAAAACCCAAAAAACATTTTATATATAATAAAAAATATATATATATATATATATATTATAATATTATATATATTAAAATATATGTGGTGGTGGGGTTTGGTGGTGGTGGTAGGGTTTTGGGAAAAATGAAATAGGATATGGATATAAATGTATTTTTAAACCCCGGGTAAATTTTTAACCGGATTCCCAAAAAAATATATAAATTTTATATTAAGTTTTGGGTGGGTTTTTTTGTGGTTGGGGGCGTTCCCCCTTTTGTGTTTTGGGTGTTTTTGTTGTTTTAGGATATATTTTTAAATTTGGGGGTGTTTTAAAAAAAATACAAATGTCAATTATTTTATATGGGAAATAAGGGGGTTTTAATTGTAGGGGTTTTAAAATTTTAAAAAAAACTTTAAAAGTTGTCTTTTTTTTATAAATAATTTAAATTTCAAATATTCTATAGAATTTCCCCCCACCCACACAACCCCCCACACAAAAAACCCAACACCCCCACCCCAAAAAAACCCCCCACAAACCCCCCACAAAACCCAAAAGTATAATGGGGTAAAATTTTTGGGGCAAAATAAATATTTCTTGAAAAGAAATAAACAAATTTCAATTTTATAATAATAAAATGTAAAAAAGTGGGACCCCGGGCGGGGGGATTTCCGGGGGGCTCGGAAAAACAGGGCCAGGCGGGTTTTGGGGAAAAACCCCCATCCCGCCAAAACCGGGGGGGGAAAGGGGGGGGGAAAACTTATCTCCTTATGGGAGGTTTTTAAAAATCCGGTCCCCCCTTTTTAAGGGAACCTAAAAAAACTTTTTTCCCGTGACCAATCCCGAAAAATTCCGATCTACCAACCAAAACCCGGCCAAAACGAGATGCGTTATGGGAAACCGGCCCAATTTTTGCCATTTTAAAAAATCCGTGTTGCCTGGAGGGGAGCAAAAATCCTTCCGTGGGCTTGGAAAAAAATTTTAAACAAAAAGCCGCCCCCAAAAAAAACCAAACCATTTCGGTTAAAACCCGCCCTTTAAAACACCAACAACCCCCCCCAAAAAACCCACCACACCCTTGGGAAAAAAAAAAAATTTACAAGGGGCCGCTTACCCCCCCTTTCCCCCCCCCCTTTTTCCCCCCCCAAAACAAAAAGCCCCTTTTCCCCCCTTTAACCCTTTAAAAACAACCAAAAAAAAACCCAAAAAATACAGAAAAACCCCTACTTTTTAAACGTTTTTTTAAAAAAAAAAAAAAACCCCCCCCTTTAAATATACCACTACAAAGACTGTTAATGCCAGTGTGTCTTCTTTGATACATACCGCCTTACATCTGTCAATAGCTTCTGATACTTCCTCCCTGACCTTCACATACTCGTGATGCTCATGGGTCAGTAATAAATTAATCTGGGGAGCCATTCCTGTGAGGTTCTCCAGAAAATCTCTCATCAAGAAGTGCGTGACACACGTTTAAAGTCAAATGTACAAAGTTGTGTGCAAGCCTGAACAGCTACCTCCTCTCCTCGAGGCCAAAGAACATGCGAACAGGCTTCAACCCTCTTCCCTGAGATAAGGCTAAAGCACGGTCGTGGCAAAAAAGATCGACAAGACAATCCTGCCTCGATCGTGCGAGTCTATCCAGGCGGAAGTCTCGGCCAAAAACGACGTCACTGTCGTTGATGTTTAAAAACCCCCAGAGTCACGCATTGTAAAGATCCGTTGCTCTGCGCCTGAGGAGGCACAGAAGCTCCTACTCGTGGGATTGTGATGTTTAAACACATCCGTCCCCACCTATAATGTGGAACCTGAGAGCTTTATTCAGGTTGACCAGTGCTAAATGCTTACAGATTAACCACCAAAACACACATGCACACACGAACAGAGATGCAGCAGATGTGGAGAACCTGGACATCTTTGCCACATGCAACAAAGACCATCAGATGTTGCAACTGCGAGGGGCAGCATGTCGCGTCAGTGGGTCTTGCCCAAACGCAAAGAAATTATTAAGACAAAAAGACAAGCACAAAAACAAAACAACAAACCCAACCTACGCTTCAACACTCCGACCCTTAAAACATCCACACCCACCACAAACGACCCACACGATTCCCTCGGGAAACACAATGCCTCTACCACCTCATTTTCCCCAAAACAACGCCTTCATACCTAACAACAACCCAAAATACAGACCATACTACACGTAGCTTTAATAGCTGCAAAATACAACGCCAAGAAAATTCACAAACATACTCCCAAACTACTACAAAAAAACGGTTTCCCCAGCATTGTGATCCCCGAGGAAATCTTCGAAGACGAGAACCTGTACATACCTGAGTATCACGCACAAACAAACACAAACACGAGGCTAGAGTGGCGACCACCACCTCACCACAGCCTCTACCTCTCATGCACACGTACTCCCACAACACAACCACAACGCAAACCTAGAGAAACTGCACAAGGAAAAACTACAAATAACACTAAACGATCACAAACGCAAACTCCCTTCACCACTTAACATGCACCAACAAGAAAGACAAAAAAGACCTCTGCTCACGGAAACCACGGAGCCGTCATCCTGTCGTCGTCCATGACGACACTCATCGGGACTCCAGCAGCGAGGAGAGCCTCCACATCGACCTCAGTCCTGAGGTTGTAGAGGGGGCTAACGCGCTGCTGTTCCCCCAGGGACGTAGTTCCCGTCCTCCCCGTCAGGGGAGACTTAGGGAGACACGGAAGTGTCGGAATTGGTCCGCGATTCCTGAATTCCGTGCCTCCCTCTCCCAGGATCCCTCCCGGACCCGAAGAGACCCAGTCTGGGCTCGTCCTCGTATCGATCTCGTTACCGTGAGCAGCAAAACGCCACGAAAAGTAGGTCACCGTCATCTTGACCTGCTCTGAGTGGCATGCTGACAATCGTTCAAGCGAATGTAAGATCATTTTATAACGTAAGGACACTATTTTACGACTTCCTAGACCGGGAAAGTCCTGACGTGTTCTTTTAAACTCCACCTCTATTCACTAATTCCTATGCTATTAAACACTTCGGATACACGTCAAGACAATCACGAAACGGCTGGTTGTAGGGTCCTGCATCTCGTAAAATCCACCTTTCATTCGAAAATCATCTCGCCTCCATTCATTCATCCTGATTTTATGGCTATAAGCTCTCACCCAGCAGGGCCCTATAATGATTGCCACTGCCTATATCAGACCCCAGTCAAATTTGCGATTCACGATTTCTAT
>NW_023657659.1:0-5000 GCF_015228065.2 Penaeus monodon
TTTTTATATAAAATTTTTATGAAATTTTTATATATATATATTTTTTGTGTGTGTGTGGGGTGTGTGTGTGTGGTGTGTGTTTTGTGTGTGCGTCTGTGTGTTGTGTATATTTTATATATATTATATATATATATAAAATATATATATATATTATTAATATATATATGTGGTGTGTGTGTGTGTGTGTGTGTGTGTGTGTGTATGTGTGTGTGTGTGTGTGTGGTGTGTGTGTGTGTGTGCGTGTGTGTATGTTGTGCGTATGTGTATGTGTGCATGTTGTGTGTATGTGTGTGTGTGTGTGTGTGTGTGTGTGTGTTGTGTGTGTGTGTGTGGTTGTTGTTGTGTTGTGCATGTGCGTATGTGTTGTGTCTGTGTGTGTGTGTGTATATATAGATAAAATTATATAATATAAAATTATATATATAATATTAGATATATATATGTTGTGTTGTGTGTGGTGTGTGTGGTGTGGGTGTTGTGTGGGGTGTGTGTGTTTTGGGGTGTGTGTGTTGTGTGTGTATATAATATTTCATTTAAGTATATTAGATAGAATACCCCGTATATAAGCGTGGTATTGTTTAAAAAGTGTGTGTTAGAGTGAGAGAAAAAAGAAAATACATACGTATATGTATGTCTATCTATTTATCGATCTATATATAAATATACATATATATACGTTTATATATATTTTATATTTTATATATATATATATATTATATATCTATATATATATATATATATATGTTATATGTATGAACTGACATATGTTAGTATCTCAGTCTTTTCCATTTTTTCTCTATGAAACACTTATTCAACAACTACCATTTACATACAGGATTCTGTCTTATATACTTGAATGAAATATTAATTAGAAAAGTAGTCCGTTACCAAGACTGCAATGTAAAGTATTAACAAAGCAAACGTAAATAACGAAAGAGAAACCTAGAGTACTCTTTCATTTTACGTTCTAGATTATGCTCATAACATTTCCTCAAGAGTTCCCGATCTCATTCCCCGAGTTTCTGTCAGGGAAATTCTTTCCTGCTGACAGATGGGAAAAAGTTAGAGCAAGAGCCATGGAGGCGGGGCCTGCCGTGCGAGCCATTATCTCAGGAGGTTTAAGAAAGGTTTTGTTTGGTCCCGGGGGGGAGAAGAGGAGAGCGGGGTAGCCAGGGAAGGGAAAATAATGGAAAGTTCTTTGTGGGCAACTGTTGTTTGGGCTTGTGTAGGGAGAAAGAAGGAGATACGGAGGGTTGGTATATGTGGAGAAAAAGGACAGATTATTACACAGCGTGCAGTAGATGAATATAGATTGTAACAGAGAGAATACGAAATATGTGTGAACGATTGCTAACATTTCGTCGCGACTGATATATGTACTCTCTCTATACTTTGATATTTTCAGTTTTAATCAGATAATGTGAGGCATAAGGTTTCTGCTTTCCTTTGCCTTACTAAATCTTAATGAAACCAGTTTGTACACAGTTCGAATACATAAAATACGAGGACAATAAAAGCAGCAAACACTCAGCATAAAAACAACACCGAGTAACGAACCAAAATCCAGCATGAGAAATGGAACCAAAAACATCAAAGTTTACACTTGCGGATTCAGTCAAAAAAGCAAAACCCGAAGTATTAAGGAACATCCTGTACCCAATCATTAGCAAGACTTAGCTCTCAACACACACACACACACACACATATAAGAATCAGTGGTCGGCGCATAGGTACATGATTCAAACACACACCACACACACACACACAACACACACACACACACACCACACACACACACACAAACGCACGCACGTACCAAACAGACAAAACACCACACACGCACACACAAAACACACGACACACTCAATCATTACACACACACACACATAAAACACTCGCAAACTACACACACACACCACACACTACACCACACACAACCACACACAACTCACATACATATATATATATTAATATTATTATATATATATATTTAAATATATATATCACTATATACTATAATATAATACATATAATATATATGTATTATATACATGATATATATATATTTACATAATATATATAAATATATATATCATATATATATATATAATAGTATATACTATATTAATATATATATATGTGTGGTGTGCACGCACATACATACTCAAACACACAACACACACACAATCCACACACACACAAACACACACACACACACACACACACACACACACACACACACGCGGCAACTATTATTATATGTATTGTATGTTGTATGTATCTATCTTTATATATGACACCACACACATATATGGAGGTATATATATTATTATATATTGTATATATATATATATATGCATTATTATAGTATATATATATATTTTTTTTTTTTTTTTTTTTTTTTTTTTTTTTTTTTTTTTTTTTTTTTTTTTTTTTTTGTGTACGGTATGTTCATGTTTGAGCCACCGTGGTTCACAGCATGATACTTATTGTAGTTTCATGTTGTGATGATACTGGAGTGAGTACCGTGGTAGGGTCCCCAGTTCCTATTCCACGAGGTTCGGTGTTACCTTTTAGGTAACACATTCTCTCTATTTATCCGGGCTTGGAACAGCAATGACATTGGATGGCTTCCCACCCAGGACAGGTAGCAACGAGGTGAAGTTCAGGCCCAAGGGAACAACGCACCGGGCCGGTGACTCAATACCTTCGAACTCAGATTGCGTCGTGGGGGGGGGGGGACAGTTCTTGAGTCCGAGGCTTCTAACCACTCGGGCCAACCGGGCCTCTATATATAATATATTATATATATATTATTATACTACTATATATATATATAATATATATATATATACTTTATATATATATTATATATATATATATATATATATATATATAGAATTTATATTATATATGTGTGTGGTGCTGTAGTGGTGGTGTGTGTGTGTGTGTGTGTGGGAAATCTATATTATTGTATATATCTGTTATGTGCATCTAATTATAGATATATATATAATAGTGTTCTTTTTTCCGTTTTTGGTAGATATATATATATATATATATATATATATATAATATATTGTGTGGTGTGTGTGTGTGTGTGTGTGTGTATGTTTGTGTGTGGGTGTCGTGTTGGGTGAATCTATATAGTGATTACCTGTATATGTGGCATATATAGTAATATATATTATATATATAGAGAATATGAGTACTATATATATGTATTATATATATATAGATTATATATATACATGTGCATACAATAGTATTTAGATATATATATATCATATATATATAGATATATATATATATAAGTATATAAGAGATATATATATATATTAGTATATATATAATATATGCACACACGAACATATTATATATATTTATACATATGCATATAATTACATAGACATTTATATATGAAATACACATATATAATATATAGATATATTTATAATAATATATATATATGTTATATATAATACATATATATATATGATATGATGTGTGTCGTGTGTGTTTGTGTGTGTGTGTTGTGTGTGTCTCTGTGTGTGTGTGTGTGTCAGTGTGTGTAATGCATAAATATACTATATTACATAAATTACAACACCAATCGTACATACTATATATCGATATCACAAAATCTATGATTCAGAAATATGAACTGTAAGCCCGCTTCTCATAAACATAACCTATACATACATTAGATAATTTACGTGGGCGAAAGCGCATAATCCTTCATATCCAGAGAACCTATACACGTAGGAAAAATGCATTAAGTACTCAACACTGCACAATTTTCTTTGTAGTAGCAAGGATAAAAGTTGTTACCTCACCCCACTGTGACGTCAACTCTGCACTTAGCCTTATTGCTTCCGTGTATTTTTATACCCTGGAGAAGGTGTAAATTCTTTTTCTTATTCCTTTTTTAGAACAAAAATTATACAGTTTGATTAGTCTGTCTGTATGTGGAGATAAGTACACAATTTTCCTGGTGTGTGTGCATGTGTCCACATCACACACACATAACACACCAATTGTGTGTGTGTGTTGTGTGTGCGTGGGCATCTTGCTACTATATAATAGATATTATATTAGAGACTATATCTATAAATATATATATATATTGATATAATATATACTATATTCTATAGGTAGATATGTGTGTGTGTGTGCGTGAGGGGGTATGTAGTAATAGTAATATATATATTACTAGATAGAGAATATAGAGAGATAGATAGATATAGAGTAAGAGTGATAGATCTACTATATGACTAGACATACATATATACATCATATATATATATAGCTACTATATAATATATATAATTATTAAATTATGTATATCATATATATAATATATTAGTATATAAATTCGTGTGTGTGATGTGTGTGTGTGGGCATACACACACACACACACAACACCACACACATCACACACACACACACACACACCCACACACTATACACACACCAACAAACACAATATTTATAATATATATTAATACATATATATATTATATTATAATTTATATATTATATATTAATATTATAATTATGTGTGTGTTGTGTGTGCCGTGCTGTGTGCTGTGTGTGGTGTGGTGTGTGTAATAGTAAATATATAATATATTTATACATAATGACATACATACATACAATACATACATTATATATATTATTATATATTATATATACTATGTATATATATATATTATTATACTAATATATTATATTATATTTATATGTTATGTTATTGTTATTTTTTATTAAATTTGTGTGTGAGTGTGTGTGATGTGTGTGTGTGTGTGTGCTGTGTGCGACTTGTATCGGTGTGTGTGTGTGTTTATAATTTATATAAATATGTATGTAATAGCCCTGTACAATTGATGAAAAATGATATATAGATTATAGTATATATATATATATATATATATAGATGATAGACAATATATAATTATGTAGATATTATACGAGTAGAGAATAGAACTATACTATATATA
>NW_023657660.1:10000-26841 GCF_015228065.2 Penaeus monodon
TAGCTTATAAATAAGTAAATATATATAGATATATATCTATATATATAATATATATAGATATATATATATATGTATATATATATATGCATACATACAATAAAAAACACACACACAACACCACACACCTGTCTGTGTGTGTGTGTGGTATATATGTATATATAATATATATATATATATATAATATATATTATATATATTTTTATGTATTTGTATATATATATTCATATAATATTATATATATAGTATTATATATATATATAATATATATATATTGTATGTATATATTATCTCTATATATATGTATCTATATATATATATATATATATATATATATATATATATATATTATATTATATACACATATATATAATGTAATGTAGATGTGTGTGCGTGTTGTGTGTATGTGTGTGGTGTGTGTGTGGTTGTGTTGTGTGTGTGTGGGTGTGTGTGTGTGTGTGTGTCTGTTGTGTGTTTATGTGTGTGTGTGTGTCTGTTTGTGTTTGTGTGTGTTGTGTGTGTGTGTGTGTGTGCGTGTGTTTGGTGTGTGTGTGTGTGTGTTTGTGTGTGGTTTGTTGTGTGTTTTTGTGTCTGCGTGTGTGTGTAAAAACGTGTATTCTAAATATACATATATAATATATAATATTCATATATATATATTATATATATTATATATTTATATATATATATATCTGAAAGGGTTGTATTTCGCTAGAAGCTTGCCCACTTTTTTTCGTCTTTTATAATTTTTTTCTTTCTTTTCTTTATAAATGGAAGTGATTACTGTTCTTATCATCTTTTATCATCATTATTATTCGGTATCATAATCATTATTATCAAGTATATCCGTTTATCATCATTATTGCAATTATTATACCTCCATATAATAGACAAAACAGATGTAATTTTCTTATTATTATTTTTATTAATCTTATTGCTCATCTTATTGTTTCCATTTGTGTATTTGAATCGCTTCCTCCTATTTTCGTCTTCTTCTTTTTCTTTGTTCTCATTCTTCCCTTTATTGTCTGCGTCTTATTTGCATCGCTTCTCCCTTTTCCGTCTTCCCCTTTTTCTTTGTCCATTTCTTCCCTTATTGCTTCCGTCTTAATTGGATGGCTTCTTCCGCTCCGTGTTCCTCCGAGTCTCTGGCTGCGCCCTCGAGCAGCGTCCGTCGTTCCAGCCAATGGGAGAAGAACTCCGCTGGAATGATCCAAATGGCGAGCCTCCTTCCCTCTTCGAGCCCACATCCTCCTCCACCTCGGGAATGCCATTGGCCGAGCCTCTATTTGAGCTTAAGGGCCAGTGGGGTGTGGCTGAGGGAAGAGAGGCGGCGAGGGGGCGGAGCCTCGTGGTGCGGCCAGCATTTGAGGTGGCGGGGTCAGAGGCAACGCGCGCACCACACCACACACACACACGACACACACACACACACTCCCACCCACACACACCACACACAAACACACACACACTCACCACACACACACATACACACACATAGATAGATGTACACACACATAGATAGATAGATATAGATTAATAGATAGATTGATAGATAACTAGATAGGTAGATATTATTCGATACCTATGGGTGTGTGTGGTATATGTACAGTATATATATATGTGTGTATATACATATATATAAGTATAATATATATATATATATATTATATATATATATATATATATTATATATATATATATATATATATGTATGTATTTATTTTTGGGTACATGTTTATGGTGTTTCTGTGTGTATAAGCTCTGTATATATCTATGCTTTATATGTCCACTTACTAGTGGCTATCTACCTACCTTCTTACCTGCACTATCTCTACTTACCTACATACCTACCTATTTAGTTATCTACCTACTTTACAACGTATCTGTCCTCTCTATCTACCTACCCATCTCTCTTGCTAGTCAACCTTCCTACTGCCCATCTATCTATCTGTGTATCCCCTGCCTATCTATCTTAGTTATGGTAAGTTACGTTCGGTTTTAGTTTGGTATTTTTGGTATATTACGTTAAGGTAGGCTTTAATAGGTTGAGATTGGTTTGGTTATGTTTGGTTATCGCGTTAGTTAGGTTCGGTTTAGTTTTTATTTAAGTTAGGTAAGGTTTCTTTTGGTTAGGTTATCTGAAGTTTAGTGGGATAGATTATGTTATTTTATGCTTGCTTAGGTTTAGTTGGTGTTAGTACCGTAGGTTCTTAAGTTGATATAAGTTGTTAGGTTAGAATTGGGTTAGGTTAGGTTGGTTAGGCGTTTAGTTATCTTCGGTTGTAATTAGATTAGAATAGGGTTTAGTTATTTTGTCTTGTTATGTATGATAGATTAGGTTTTAATAGGTTAGATGTATTTATGTTTGTTCCTGTTATATTATGTTAGCTTCAGGTATATTCAGGTTAGGTTTTCGTTGGATTAGGTTTCCGTTAGTCGTAATTTAGATCGGTTATTTAGGTCAGAGAAGGTTTATACGTTTATGGTTTGTGTTATGTTTATATTTGTTCTTAGGCTTAGGTTTAGATTATCTCATAAAGTTAGTATGCATTAGCTTACGTTTTTAGTTTTACTCGTGTTTAGTAGATTTGTTTTGGCTTAAGTTAGTTTAAGTTTAAGATAGGTTAGCTTTAGTTTCGGTCGATTATCTTAAGTTAATTCGATTTGTTTAGTGAGGTTAGGTGAGGACATTGAGTGTTTTCTTGCTACGTTAGATAGTTTACTTATTCAGTTAGTTTAGACTCGATTTATGTTATTTATAGTTAGGGTTAGTTCGGTTTTGTGAGCTTAGGTTTAGTTAGGCAAAAGTTACGTAGTATTTACTTTGGTTTGTCGGGTGTGGGTTTAGTTATTTAGCTTAAAATAGGTTATGGTTAACTTTAGTTAAATTTTAGGTTAATTAGATTAGTTTAGGTTAAGTTATGTTTTTAGGTTGGGTTAGATTGGTGGTTTAGTTTCTTAGGTTTAGATTAAGGTAGGTTGGGTTTAGTTAGTTTTCGTAAGGTTTGGTTACGTTTAAACTAGGTTCATGTAGCGTTGGTTGATAGTCTATGGTTTAGCGTTTAGGTTACATTTTAAAATTAGGTTAGGTTTAGTCTAGGTTGAACTCACGTTAGCTACTAGTGGTTAGATTTACTTAGGTCTCTCTCTCTCCTCTCTCTCTTCTTCTCGCTCTCTCTCTTCTCTTTCTCCTCTCTCTCTCACTCTCTCTCCTCTTCCCTCACCCTCTTTCTCTCTTTCCTCACTCTCTCTCTCTCTTCTTCAACTTGAAAGAGAACACATTCTCGAAATAGATAGGCATTGCATCACACTTTTCGCTTGGATATCAGCCGCAATGCGCCGCGCCATACCGCGAGAGCGCTATAATCCGCAAAATCATTCCAATTCCAAGCGAAGACCTAGCGTCTCCTACCTTCCAGGAATCGTTTCTCAAAATTTAAATCACTTACACCGAGTACGGTGGGACCAGCTCACTATCCTCAAAGAATCACGTCATAACTAGTTTTGATAATGACCACCAACTTCATTGGCAAAATTTTAATTAAACAAACTGAAATCGATGAGAGTTCGCACTCCACGGGAATTTCTTGGCAATCAATTAGACAATTAAAAGGTAGTACTTTCCCCCCTTCACTCACATCCTCAAGGACAACAATCAAAATTTCAGATCCCGTGGAGGTTATAAACAATTTTTCATGACCACCTGGCAAACTGTTTTCTATCCTCATGAACCCCACCCTCTTTTTAATGACACTTTAAATCCATCAACACCTGGACCCAAGACCACAGCATAGAAACAGAACCAGAGCAGATTTTTCCCCTGGATAATCTGGACAACACATGCAAACTCCGTGCCCCCATCTCGCTGGAGGAGGTTAAACAAATAATAATGAGGATTCCTCGAAAGGCTCCGGGCTCCTCTCAGATCGGACGTGACGCACTCATTCATCTCCCTGACAACTTTTTTACGAGCTATGACGCACTTATATAACATTTCCCCTTGCCTCTGGCTACTATCCCTCACCTTCAAAAACTGCTTTAGTGGCCCTTATCCCTAACCCAAACAAAGACCTAACTGACCCCAAAAATTACCGCCCAATTAGTTTATAGAGACATTAGGCAAAATTTTTTGAGAAAGAAATTAACTCCCGACAAAGGCGGTATCTCGACAACCATGACCTACTCTCTTCAAAACAATTCAGTTTCCGCTCTCACTGTTCGACAAATGACGCACTGAACATACTGACTAAGTACTGTCTTAACAACAAAGACAGGAGACTAAAGACGGTTCTCGTAACCAAAGACGTGGAGCGAGCCTTCGACACGGTCTGGCATGGCTGGCTTGAAGTATAAACTGTGCACAAAATTTAATTTTTCCCTCGTGAAACCAAGAAGCTGCTTTGCGCTTCTTGGATGACCGTAAATTAAAGCTAAAATTTAAAGGCAAAATTTCGCCCACCATTCAAATGCACGCAGGTGTACCTAAAGGCGCATAATCAGCCCAACACTATACATATTATACACAAACGACCCCCCCGACCCCAATTTCCCGATTCATTGACGCTTCTTTACGCCGACGACTGTACCCCCTTAGCTAGACATGATTCGCTCGCTGGTGTTTTTCCGACGAATCAATGACGAGCTTGACACCGTCTCGAGGTGGGGCACAAAAAGGCTTATCAAAAATAATGGACAAAAACAAAAGTTCTCTTTTTAAAACCTAGACACAACCCTCCTTACGATCCAATACATCTAACTCTTTCGACAGACTAAAAAGCACCTCTTCAAATAACACGCTCTTGCACCGTGCTCGGTGTAACCTTCGATTACATGTTTAGTTTCATTACCATACCAGTAAAAAAGCCCATTGGCTAATAAGACCTTACAATCGCTTTATCGATTTAGATGTGCGGCCCCGCGCACGAAACTGCACCTGTTCAAAGCCATTATACAACCCTCTTCTCACATACGCCCCACTCACACTTACCTCGCAGCACACACAAACAGAAGAAAACTGCAAGTCATCCAGAATAAAGCTCTCCGTGGATCTACACTATAGGCTGGGACGAGTTTGTTACGTCCCTCACAACTTCACAAGAGAGCTTCTGTGCTCCTCTGAACCTCGTGTGGGGGCGCGGGGGTTTGTAAACAAATCGCAAACTTTGTCTTTGGCTGCCCGACTGGATAGACAAGAACAATGTCTTTCTCCAGGGGAAAGGGGAAGCGACCTTGGCCGCGATCTCTTTGCGCCCAGATTGGGGCGAAAAACAGGAGCCAGTTTTTGAGCTCGGCGCAACATCTTAACCACTGTGAACTTTCTTATCTTCCTTCCTGCCTTTCACCCTCCCTACCTCCCTTGTTTCGTTTTTTTTTAAATGTTGCTTGCTTTAGAGATTTGCGAAGTTCTGGCTTCGCCCAGGGGCCCTTTCCTTATGCCCGGTAAGGAAAGGATAAATCCGATATGCGAAACTTAGCTTCGCCCGGGGCTATGCCATGAGGGGGGCCCGGCCTGTGTCGACAAATGCCGACTCGCTCACGTGTGTCAGCTGGTGCTGACTCGGGTGAACCTAGTCCTTACCCACCGTGGTGCCCAGCCCAGCAGTAACCTCCAGGCGACAATTGCAACTTCTCGCGCCTGGGGGGGGCACGAACTGCCGACCCCTCGGATGAGAGGGCCCACACGTTACCACTGTACTAGCCCGGAGGCTTATGGCCCGGTTGCTGCTGCTGCTTGAGATTTGCGAAGTTCTGGCTTCGCCCGGGCCTTTCACTTATGGTCCGGCCTGTGTCAGCTTTTTATGGCTGTCTCATTTGTTGGTCTGACACTCGGTGCTTACCGTGGCGGTGGGATTGCCAGCAGGCGCTCCTGTAGCCGTGGTGTAAGCATCTCGCAAATCTCTTTACCAGCAAGACGGCTGTGTTCTGTGGGGTTTGTCTTAGGAATTGCGTGTGCACGCAATTCTCCAAGTAGTGTACCAGTGTGGCGTTCGGCTCGCCGCAATGCATGCAACACCTCTCTTCACGTTCTATGGTTTGTATAATCTGCCATGCACAGTGGTAACCTAGGCGCATTCTGTGCAGAATGACTTTTGGTACCTCTGTTGTTTATTTCGAGAGTGCCAGTGGTTCATAGCCCCGTGGCATCTGAGTACCAGCTGGCCGAAGGGGAATATCTCGTTTCCTCTCTGTGAAGCTGCAGGAGGAAGGATTGGCCCCACCGTACACTTCCTCCTAAGTAAATTTCGGCTCTGATGTATTATCATGGGATTTGGGGGCATACCCCGGCCGATTTCGGCTAATCTGTCAGCAAGCTCATTATGGCCCGGTGTTTTACATTTTTAATGTTAAGTTAAGTTGCGTTAGCTTCGGCGCTTTTTACTATAAACTCGGCGCCCGCGCTCGCCGCTGCTCGACCCACGCGTCGGGGGCCGATTTTTTGGGGGGCCTCGCGACCGGGGTGTCGAGCCCCGAAATTTATCGCCAAAAATTTTTTAATTTTTTATTTTTTTACGTTTGTTTTTTGCATTGTTTTATTTTTTTTTCGTTTTTTTAGTTTCTTTTTCTTACCCTTGTTCTTTTTTGGTTTTTATAGTTTTGGGGGTTGTTGTACAAAAAACCCATTTTAATTCCCTTTTTAAATAAACAAACTCCCCAACAGGCCCTATCCCGTTTTTAAATCCCTTCCCTCCCACTTCCTTTTTTGTGGTCACTAGAAATCCTTCCCTAGCACCAGCGTCCCCAACCAAACCCTTCCCTCCATCTCACGGGTTTTCGGATTTCGACACGTGGGACTCCCGCCTGCCCCCTGCAAGGGCCCGTGGCCCCCTTTGGGCGTAAGGAGTCCCAACACGCGAGTGGGGGAATGTTGGAGTTTTTGATAACCCAAACGTGGGAGTCGCAAGGAACATCTCCTAAAAGTCCTGCCCCCGGACGGGGAGAAATCTCTGCTCGACGGGGCAAGGGAGTAGCCTCTGTTTGCGATCTCGTATTTAAACCTGCCCCCCCAGGGTTACCAGGAACCACCGTTGCCAGGGGCGAGAACCCTGCCGGGGGGCCCCCCGAGGGCCCCGGGGGACAGGAAACCTTTCCCGCTCCCAACCTCCCTCGTGCCGAGGGGAAATCCGCAGCCCGGGGCGGTGGCCTCGCCGCCCCGGATTTGGGGCTATGCAAGCGAGTCCCGTTACCCAAGGCAGCGAACCACGATGGCGCGAGGCCTCCCTTGCTGCCTTTTGCCCTCCTTTCCTCTTTTCCTATCAGCTATGCCCCCAATTTTTACCCCGATGTTGGTTAAGCCCGACTCTTTTCTTTATAAATCATCTCTTCGATCCCCCTTTTACCTTTCCCCCTTCCCCATCTTCTTTCCCCCCGGGAAAGGGTTTTCTCTTAATTTTCCTTCCCTGCAAATAAAGAATGGATACTGTGACTGGTTGGGGACTACCCTTGGTTACCTTTCCCCTGGTTTTTACCGTGGAGGCTGAAAAAAGGGTTGTACTGCCACTTTTTACTTGCCAGGTGTATCATCGGACGTGTATTATCTTTTTACAAAAACCTTTTACGTGAACCATGTGTGCTTTGTTTTTTTTACTTTTTTTATTCTGATTTTTTACTTCTTTTCTTTATTTTTATCGTTTTTTTTTATATATGTTTTACCTTTTTATCGTCTTTTTATTAAGTTTTTTTACTTGGGCTTTTTACGACTTTTTGTCTTTTTTTAAAAGATCTTTTATTTTTTCCTCATCTAGTTTTTAGTTTTTTAACTTTAGACTTAGCTTTTTTTTGTTTTAACCCCCTTTCCCGGGCATGTTTTTCTCATTTTAAGCCCTTCGACGTATTTTCTAGTAATTCGTTTTTTTTGGTGCCTTCTGCACGTTTTTGTTTTTTCTTTTTAGGTTTTTTTTTTTTTTTTTATCATGTATCTTTTTTGGGCACGCCCGTGGGCCGCATCCCCGGGGGATATTTGGCTTGGAGGTCGTGGGGGTTTCGAGCCTTATTTGGCCCCCTTCACCCCCTTTCGAGGAACAAAGGGGCCCCCTCATTTTCCTGGCCCTTAACCCAAAAGCTCCCCTCAGGGTGGCCATTTGGGGTTTCTTCTGCACATCCCTAAGGGAACCAAAGCCCCCTCGCAGAGACTGCAGCCTTTTCAGGGTGGCGGAGACCAGATCATGGGGATTTGGAACATGGATGATTTGAGCAGTTGTACCAAGTAGACTTTTCAGCAGCTAGCGGGATGCAAGCGAGTCGCAGTACCTGCCAGACCCAAACCCATCAGGGGGAACCCCTACCCTAACAAGGTTGGGATGGCGATTCCCAAGCTGAAGGTTGGGAAAGTGCAGGTAAGCAATCCCTGCTGATGAAAGGCGGGGGTGAACCTATGGCAGGGGGCCTGATACAGTCCGACTGCCATTGGAAAGCTTTTTACCTTTCCCCCCTGCCCGCGAGGGGCGGGGTCATCCCCTTGGGGGGGGGGAAAAAAGGAAACGATGAATTGTAGCAACTACTGTGGCTTACACTTCTCACTCCCAGGCAAATTTTTCACCCACATTCTTCGGGGGAAGGGTTTCGAAACCCAACCTATGGGGCATCAAAACCCGGACAGTCGGTTTTTACGCCTGGCAAGTCCACAATAGACCGATCTAGCGCTTCAAGAAATTTGTGAACCCCACGCAATTTTGGGGTCGTGGGATCTTGCAGCCACATCGCCCCTCAAAGGCGCTAAAACTCGGTGCACGGGAATCACTAGGGGAGACCCCTGAGACCGGGGAAATTCCAAAAAACACAGATTACAAACTTATAGAAAGTCTTTTAGTGTACAAAAGTGCTGAAGTTGGAGGGGTCGGGTAAAAATCACCCTGAATTCGGGGGTGGGGAAAGGCTGCGTCCTTGCGCCATCATTTTTCAACCCCAAATTGGACGGGATAAGGGGCAGAGCACTAACCAAAAAGTCAGTGTACAACACTGGGCAATAAAAGATCTCTGACCTAGCTTTGCCGATGATTTTGCTATCCTATCTGAGCCCCTGGTGGCAGCTCTTGATGCATTAGAAGTGAGGCAAAGCCCCCGGTTAGAGGGTTTCCCGGACCAAGACCCAAAATTCTTGCATAATCCCGGGGTCGCCCAATGGTATAGGGGACCCAGCTCGTTTCCCTATGGAACCCCGCCATAAGTTGATCTTTGGGGAAACCCTGGTGGAGGAGGGGTGTGGGACGGGCCCGGGGGGTCATGGCTTGGGAAGCTCGACAGGGGGCCCCCAGGAATTTGAGATGGGCCCAGGCCTGCCAGAGGGCTCGCCTCGAGGGACCCCCGTGGGTGGAAGCGAAGGGGGATACGGCGGCCCCCGGCACAGTGGTCCAAGAAAGCCATTTCTTGGCCAAATAAAAAAAAGCCTTTTGATTAAGAATATGGTAAATGGAAGCTATCGCGGATGTTTTCATCGGGGCGAAAGCTTCACAATATAAAATTTGCATGCTTAGGGATAATAACATAAAATTGGTGATTTTATTTAATTTATAATTACTAAAATCATAAAAAAAACACCAAAAATCTCACGGATAGGTCGAGGGGGTTTTTTTGTGCAATTGAAATTGCCGCGATAATTTTTAAACTCTCTGAAAAGCAAGAAAATAGGGGGCCCAATCGGCCCGTTTAATTTCGAACACATTTTTTTGTTGAAGTTTGAATTTCCCCCCCAGCGCATGTTGTGGATACCCCGTATCAGTTTACAAGGCGTTTTCTAGCCGAGCAGGTGTACCCCCTTTGAGGTATATCAAAATTTTCTTTTATATTTAACAATCTTGTCCAAGGTATGATTGCATGGATTTTTTGAAATATCGAATGGAAATTACCTTTGCCAAAATTAATTATTTTTTGCAAGTTCTTTTACGGGCCGATATTTTAATATTTATAAAGTTTCCCCTATATTTTTCTAAAAAAAAAAAACTAGTATAAAGGGAAAATTTAACTTTTTTTATTTATTTAACCTTTCATTATTTTTTTTGATGGAGAGTCTAAAGAAAATTAAAAAACAAAAATTTTGGGGAAAGTAAAGAACAAACTTTTGACTGGCTTTTCAAAAAAAATTAAAAAAAAACAAGCGTCAAAATCATAAACTACATGAAGGAACCAAAAAAAAAATATTTGCGAGATGAATATCTTTGGGCTGGACTAAAAAAAAGCGCCAAAGAGTAAAACTTTTTCAAAAAAAAAAACACGACGACAGTTTGACCAAGGAAATGAAAACATTGAGCATACTGTATGCATTGTTTATTTTTTAGAAACCCTTTTGTGTCGGGTAGCTAGATCGTGTTTTCAAAAGTCTGACTTTTTCGTCTTTTTCCTACAGATATGAGAAGAGAAGTAGGGAAAAGAAAAGAACGAATTTGATACAATGCAGAGTGGAGGACAAAAAGGGGGAAACAGTGGAGTTTAGGAAGAACTTTAAGGGAAAAGCATTCCAGCACTGTGCAAGAAAAATGCGGGAATGTTTTAGAAAAAGGGTCTGCTAATTTGTAAAGAAGTACTTCACGTCTCCAACCGACCAAAAAAATATTTAAATAAAGGGAAATTCAGAGTCGCAGAATAAACAATTTTATCCATCATCTCTTTGCCTATAGATAAAAAAAAAGGGTTTTGAAGTTTTTTAACCCCCCCCCCCCCGACCAAAAAAAAACCCCTTTTTCCCTTTCCCCCTCCTTCTATCCCCCTCGTACCCTTATTCGACCCGTTTCCCCTTCCCCCCGCTTTTTCCCCCTTACTTCCACTGTAGTTTCTCCTTTCTACTCGTTTTCCTGCTTGTTCTACCTTTTACGTAATATATATATATAAAATATAATATATAATAATATAATATAAAATTAATATCATAAATATAAATTATATAATTTTTATATAATATTTTTATATATATAAATATTATATATTTGCATACACACACCACACCGTCTGTGTGTGTGTGTGTGGGTGTGTGTGGGGTGTGGTGTGATGTATATATAATTCAAATATGTAGTTAATGCAATATATCATATAAATAATAAAATATATATATATATATTATAAATAAATATAATATATATATATATATATATATATATTATATTATATATATATATATATATTATATTATGTATTAGCGGTGGTGTGGTTTCTGCACTAATATATAATATAAATATAATATATAATATATTTTATAATAAATTATAATATATGTGTTGTTGTGTGGTGTGTTTGTGTGTTGTGTGTGTGTGTGTGTAGTGGTGTGTGTGTGGTGTGTGGCATACATATGTGTTGTATATATGTAATATATATATTATATATATATTTTAATTATATTAAAAAATTTTATATATATATATATATGTATATTTAAATAAAATATACACATTTTATATAAATATAATATAAATATATATATATTAAAATATATATATATATATATATAAATATGGATATACAATATATGTCTTTGTGTTGTGTTTTTGAGGGGTTTCTGTAATTTTGTTTTTGTGGTAACATAAATATATATATAATATATTATTATATATGTATAACTATATATATATATTAATATATTAAAAAATATAAAAAAATATATATATTATATAAAATTTTATAATAATATATAAAATTTTATATTATATATAAAATATAATATTATACATACAACACACACACACACACAACCCACATTTTAATAATATATATATATTATATATTATTATAATATATATATATATATATATATATATATTATATAGATGTACCACATACACACACGCAACACACACAAAAAACAGACATGATAGAGATTGGTATATAGAATAGTATAGGATAGAGATATAAGAGTAGAGAGAGAGGCAGATCGTCGATAGATATGAGTATATATATGGAGGAGAGACATAGATGTGATATATACTATAGAGAGAGATATAGATAGATAGAGATGATAGAGAGATATAGATAGAGAGAAGAGATAGAGGTGAGATGTTAGATAGATGGATGAGAGATCAGAGGATAGTAGTGTATATAGAGAGAGATGTATATATGATAGAATGTATATATATATGACAGATATATGAGAGATAGATATATAGATATAGAGATATATAAGTGATATATATTTATATGTAAAGAGATATATAAGATAGAGATATAATTAGAATATAGATATATCTAGATATATTATGCACTTAGGTAGATTAATAAAGTAAACATATATAGTTATAAAAAAAATCTATATATATATATATAGATAGAATAATAATCTATATAATATATTATAAATATATATGCGTATATTAAGTTATAATAAAATGCGTAGATATAAGAGATCTAAATATATATATATATATAGATATATATATATATATCTTATATAGGGCAATATTAGTGATAAGACGTAAATATATAATCTATATATAAATATATATATATATATATATAAAATTATATATTATATATGGGGTGTGTTGTGGTGTGTGGTGTGTGTGTGGGTGTGTGTGTGTGGTGTGTGTGTGTATGTATATATACCTATATAATGTATGTACTAACAATATATACATACCACAACACACACACCACAACCACACACACAACCACACCACACCACACACACACACATTATATATAATATATAGATATATATATATAGATATCTATATTTATATGTGTGTGGTGTGTGTTGTGTGTGTGGTGTGTGTGTGGGTATGTGTGTGTGTTGTGTGGGTGTCGTGTATGGTATATATATGTGGTGTTGTGTATTATATTTATATATATATATAGATATATATATATATATAATTATATATATATATATACTATATATATATAATTTATATATGTGTGGGTGTGTATATTATGTGGATATATATAGATAGCTATATATATATGTTAGTGAGATATATATATATATATATATAAAATATTATATAGTAGATAGATATATATAGATATATATATATATATATATATATATATTATTATATATATATATATATATATATTAGCTATGTGTGTGTGTTGGGTGCCTGTGTGTGTGTGTGTGTGTGTGTGTGGTGTGGTGTGTTGTGGTGGGTGTGGGTGGTATCGATATGTGGTATAGATATATACAGATATATAGATAGGATATATATATATTATTAGATAGATATATATATATATATATAATGTTATAACAAATTATATGTCTTTGGGTGGGTGTTTTGTGAGTGTGATGTTGAATGTGTTTGGGTGTGTATACATATATATATAGCAATATATATAGATAGAAATATAGAGATATATATATATTTGAGAGAGAGAAGATAGGAAGAGAGATATAAAAGACAGATAGATATAGATATTATATTAGAGATATATGTATATATTAGTATTATAGAGAGATATAATATAGAGAGAGCTGAGTAATGTAGAGAGATAGGATAGAGGTGATAGACAGACACCACCAACACACCACCACACACACACGCATATTTATATATATATATATATATATATAGATATATATATATATATATACTATGTAATATATTTACACATACACACACGCAAACCACCACACCAACAGACCTATATGTATATATATATTATATATATATATTTATCTATTACTTATATATAGATTATATAATATATGTATAAAAATATGTGTATAGTTATATTATTTTATATATCCCTATATTTATATATAAATCTATATATATATTATATATATATATATTATTATATATATGTATATATTCTTATATATAATATATATATATAATAATTATATATATATATATATCTATATATTATATATATATTATATATTATATAGCATATTGGTATATAATACGTAACATAATATAAAATTTTATATATATATTATATATATATTATATATATATCTATAAATATATATATTGCTATATTTTTTATAGTTTATATATTATTTTTATATATATATCTATTATTATACCTTATAATTTTTCTTTATAATTATATATATATCTATATATATTATAATATATATCTATATATTTATCAATGTATTTATTAATAAATTATATATTCTTTATATTCTATATATATTATATTTATTATCTAAAAATTTGTGGTGTGTGTGTGTGTGGTTGTGTTGTGTGTGTGTGTGTGTGGGGTGTGTGGGGTGGTATGTTTATACCTATATATATGTAATATACATATATCATCCCACACCCACACACCACACGACACAAAACACCACACACACACCCAAAATATATATATTATATAATATTATATATATATATATATAATATATTTTATAAATATATATTACATATATAATATATATATATTATATATATACTAATATTTTAAATATATTATATATATGCATATCTATTTTATTATATATATATCTATATATTTTATTATTACCTATATTATATATATATATTTTATTTATTTTTATTATATTATATTTTTTGTGGTGTGTGTGTGTGTGTGTTTTGTGTGTGTGTGTGTCTGTGTGTGTGTGTGTGTGTGTGTGGTGTATGTCTTTTCTGTTTATCTTATTATTCTATCTCTATTTATCTTCTTTTATTTTTTATTTTTGCGTGTGTGTTACTCTTTTTGTTTTATTCTCTATTCTCTTTCCTCCTCTCTTCTCTATCTCTTTCCCTCTCTATCTCTCCTTTATCTCTTCTTCTATCTTCTATTTCTTCTCTATATTATCTCTATTTATCTCTATATATGCGTGTGTGTGTGTTTTTCCTGCACTCATTGTTCTCTCTATTTTATTCTATATATATCTTATCTTTCTTATAATTTACTCTATACTATGTGTGTGTGTGTGTGGTGTGTGGGGTGTGGGGTTTGTGTGTGTGTGTGTGTGTATACATATGTGTGTTATCTATTATTTTAAATATCTTATCTATATCTATATATCTCTATTCTCTCTACATATTATCCCTATATCCTCTTTATCTATTCTTCTTATTTCATTACTATCTCTTCATTTATATTTTGTCTCTGTATCCTCTAAATCTCCCCTTTTATCTCATCATCTCTACTCCTCTCTTCTATATATATCTATCTTTTTATTCTATAAATTATTCATATATATATAATTCATCATCATCAAGGGGCAAACCGCCGACGGGGGCGCATGGCCGCATCCCCCCTTCGCTTCCAGCCACGGGATCCCTCGAGGCGAGTCTCCAGGCAGGCACACGGCCCACTCTAATTCCACGCGACAGGTCTTGTCAAGCTGCCCAAGCCATGATCTGCCCAAGCCAGGTCTCCTCCACCCAGGGTTGTCTCGCAGAGAGACAACCTGATGGGCAAAGGGGCCGTCCATAGGGAGGCGAGCTAGGTGGCCATATAGCCTGAGTTGGCGATCCCGGATTATGCAAGTAACAGGTCCCATGCCAGTCTCACGGTGTAACCGCCGGTTACAAAAGGCATAAAGGCGAGACTCCAAGGCACTGGATAGCGTCCAGGTTTCGCTTCCATAGAGCAAAACTGGAAGTATCAAGGCCTTGAAGACACGTAGCTTGGTCCTTCTGCATAGGTACCGACATCTCCAAACGCTCTTGTTGATCGAGTTCATGGCTCCTGTTGCCAGACCAATCCGTCTACTGACTTCCTGGTCTGACAACCCAGAGATATGGACTACGCTACCAAGTATGTAAAACTTCTGTGACTTCAACGCCCTCGCCGCAAGCATGGATCGACTGAACGGGTTCCCCTAACAGGCCCCCAAAGTCCTGAATCTTGGTCTTGGTCCAGGAGACCTCTAGGCCTAGGGGCTTCGCCTCATTGCTAAATGTATCAAGAGCCGCCACAAGTGACTCCAAGGACTCAGATAGGATGGCAACATCGTCGGCAAAGTCAAGGTCTGAGACCTTAATATTGCCTAGTGTTGCTCCGCACTGACTTTGGCTAGTAGCTCTGCCCATTATCCAGTCCATACAGTGTTGAAAAGTGTGGGTGCAAGGACACAGCCTTGCCTCACCCCTGAATTAACAGGGAAGAAGTTCGACATACCCCCCCACACTTTACAGCACTTTCAGTACCAGTATAGAGGCTTCTATCAGGCCAATATCTGTGTCGGAATTCCTCTGAGCCTCAGGATCTCCCATAGCGATTCCCGATGCACCGAGTCAAACGCTTCTTGAGGTCAATGTAAGCTGCAAGCAACCCACGACCAACTCACGACAGCGTTCCACATTACTCGAAGCGCTAGTATCGGTCTATTGTGGACTTGCCAGGAGTAAATCCAGACTGCTCCAGTCTCTGGTGCCTCAGTAGGTGGTTGCGGATTCATTTCAGAAGAATGTGGGCGAGAACCTTGCCTGGTATGCTGAGCAGTGTAATGCCACGGTAGTTGCTACAGTCCCATCGATCCCCTTTCCCCTTCCAGAGAGGGATGACCACGCCCCTCAGCAGGTCAGGGGAATGGTACCAGACTGCCAAATGGCAGTCAGGACTGTATGCAGACCCCGAGCCATAGGTTCACCCCCAGCCTTTAGCAGTTCAGCAGGGATATCACATATGCCTGCAGCTTTCCCACTCTTCAGCTTGGAAATCGCCATCCTAACCTCTGTTAGGGTAGGAGGTTCCTCGCTGATGGGTGGGTCCGGCACAGGCACTGCGACATCGCTTGCATCCAACTAACTGTTGGAGGTCCACCTGGTACAACTGTTCAAAATACTCAGCCCACGTTCACGAACCCCAACATGATCTGAGATGATCCTCCATCCGCTGATCGGACTGCAGTCATCTTGAGGAGGGCTTAGGGTTCAGTTTTCTCAGGGCTTGTAGGCAGGGCGAGGTCATTTACCAGAATCGACTGGATCCTGTAGACTGTCTGTCCTTTGCAT
>NW_023657661.1:0-17500 GCF_015228065.2 Penaeus monodon
TTATTTTTATTATTTATTATTTTGTTATTTTTATTATTATTATTGTTATTTGTTATTGTTATTATTAGATTATTATTATTATTTTTTTAATTATTATTATTGTTAATATTAATAATTATTTTTGGTGTTGCTGTTTTTGTTGCTGTTGCTGTTGTTTTTTGCTGTTGTTGTTGTTGTTGCTTTTGTTGTTGCTGTTGTTGTAGGCTGCTGTTGTTGTTGTAGGCTGCTGTTGTTGTTGTTACTTTTTGTGCTGTTGCTGCTGCTGTTATTATTATTATTATTGTTATATTATTATTATCATTATCATTATTATTTTTATATATTTTCATTAAATTATTATTATTATCATTAATTTTATTACTATTATTATTATGTTATTTTATTATCATTAATTATTATTATTATTGTTAATTAATATTATTATTGTTATTATTATATTAATGTTATTGTAATATATTGAACAATTAACTATATTCAAGGGAAAAATGTAAAAAATGTATGAGTGGAATGAAAATTTTTTATTCATACATTTCTATACACCTGTATAATTATTAAAATGATTACTATATTGACTATTGTTATATCACTATTATTGTATCTAGCCTTTGCCCCTCGGCTGGCGGGCCCGGGACCCGCGCCCCTGCGCTCACCGGTTACCCTAAGACAATCGTCTCGTGTTTTCCCCCTCACTCTGGCTACACCTCCCAATTCAACAACATTCACACCTAACCAAAAAACCCAAAATACAAGCCATATACACGTAGCTCTCATTGCTGCTAAATACAACGCAAAGAAATTCGCAAACATTGTCCCTATCATGTTAAAAGAAACAGCTTCCCCAGCATTGTTGTCCCAGAGGAGATCTTCGAAGACGACAATTTATACATCCCAAAAATATGTCTCAGCATCACAAACCACAGCAACTGAGGTGACAAACACTAACCCAGAGCCTTATTGCTCCACAAAAAGACACCTCATTTTGAAAACCAGCACCACAATGAATTCCAAAAAAAACTATACAATTTTTTACACTACAAAAAACCTGAACCCAAATGCAAACAAGCACGCCAAAAAAGACAAAAGGATCCCCCAGCCTCGTCGTCATTATATGGATGACACCATCCTTGACGACGAAAGGAGCGCTCGGGAATCGACGTCGAAGTCGTTCCCGAAGCCGGGGAAGAGCTCCCTCTCCCTTGCTCCCCCCCCAATCCCTGCCCGTTGTTGTCTGGGGGGGCTTAGGAGGCGGAGACTGGGACCCAATGATGGGGACCTCCCCAACCTTAGGACTCGGCCCTCAAACTCAACTAATTTTGCATGGTCTTTTTTTTTCCTTTCCCACTTTTCGTTTTCTGTCCCTTCACCAAACCCTTCTGTATCACCTCCTAAGGTGTGAGAGGCCATGCTGAAAGGATGAAAGGCTGACTTTGTGCCAGTCCTGAATGGCCTGAGGGACCATGGGCATGGTATTCCCTGTTTTGTTACCTAGCCCCTTTCCCCTCAAGGGACCCTGAGGGGGGGGGCTGTTTTATCCCCAACATAATCCAGCTTACCATGGCCGTAATGAAAACATATCCCCACTGTTAGGGGCAATGAGGCTTGCCCCTTTATCAAATAGCCCAACATGTAAACCCACCCGATTCCCTGACCCCAGGGTCTCCTTTGACCACGGCTCCGAACACTGCAATAACTACCCCCTTTATCAATTCCCACTATACAGTAGCCAACAATCAATCCTTAAGGAACATTTCCACTCTCCACATACTCAAATTTTAACACCTCTACCCTCCAACATCAAACCCCCCCATCCTCCCTTATTTACAACCTTTACAGCCCACCTCTCCATAACACTACCTCCCTCAACACACTCCATCTTTTCACCCCCCGCCCTTCTCTACCCCTACCCACACAATCTTGAATACTCTTTATGCGAGCCAAATGGGACCGATTTTCGTGATCCCTCCCACAGCTCCCTACTCCGACAACACCCCTTTTCTTCAACAATGTCTCCCAAAAACAAGTAGTAAAGTCCTTTTCCCTAGCCGACCGACCGCTCCCGTCTTGTCACAGTAACATCCGAAACAAGCTATAGCATTAACAAAACTAACTGACCTATATGGTAACCCCATCCTTGCAGAACCCATCACAATACTTGCACCCGGGAAAAGTTTTTAATTCCCCCGCAAATTGCCCAATCTATGACAAAGATTGGTCAGATTGTGGAGAAGACCTACTTGCCTGTCTCACAGACTATGATGCAACATCAGTACAATGCTACTCCATTCCCCCCAGAGGTCATCGAAGAAACCCACTAACATAGCCAAAAATTTCCTTCCGTAGACATGACCGTCCCTTTAACGTCTACATAGGAGGAGGAATCCCTCCCTGTTCATCCATACCAACCTCCTCCACGTCATGCCCAAAAATTTTTGGCGTCTAGGACACCCCGCCAAACATTGCCCTTCCACAGCCAGATGCCCACTATGTGCCCACCTGGCCATACCCGATCTACTGCTCTGCACAATCATGCACATGTGCCAACTGTGGCGGTCCCCATAATGTATTTTTATAGGGGCTGTCCCACTACAATTTGAGTCTGAGGTAGCAACTCTCAGATTCAAACTTGGACTCACACTACGTGAAAGCCAGACAGAAGCACGTCGACGTGGTTTCTCTCTTACTCCTTACTCAGTAATACTGTCATTCTACCAATTCTGCTAAACCCACCCCCCTACATCTAACTCCCCTCTTCTACCTCCTACCTTCCCCAGTCAAACTCTTTTGCCATCCTAAACCCAGGACACTCCAATCTCTACTATAGATACTCCAATCACCAGCTACAACCCCAACACCTTCCCTCTCCCTCCTCGCACTACCGTAACAGACAGAACAACGTTGTAGCAATCGGCGTTGTTGATTCTCTCGCAAGATTAAGAAAGGTCACGCTGCCACCACCATTAATTGCCGTATGGGAACGGGTGTGTAATGGTTGTGAGTGTTAATAGTGTAAAGGAAGAGGTGTGAGGAGCGGAGAGATAGTGAGTGTGTCTGTGAGTGTATGAGAGAGAAAAGGCATGTAAGTGTAATGTGCGAGAGTTCGGTATGCGTGCTTTAGCCGAGAGGAGACGTGTGCGGGGGAAGACTTCCCTAACGCAGTGTGGTGCAGCGGTATGTGTCACTATACTCTATTACAGTCACCTGCCGTCCATCCCGCCTTACAGCCCTTCAGGTCTCGTTCTTTCAAACGTACATCACGAGGTTATATTGTAAAAAGTTGTTAATATTTCTTTTATTAAAATGAGGTAAAAAAACACGAACAAAAGGAACACTAAAATTGAACACAAATGTAAAAGGAACACTAAAATTGAACACAAACGTAAACGCAAACGCAAGAACTTAAAACACGAAGTAAAAAGGGAGGCACCGGTCTATAAATCACTTAGCTTTTCTAATGCACACAAGTATCTCCTGCTACCTACCTAATTTGGAAGTTTCTCACGACCACTTGCTTACTAGGAGAAGGCCCATTCCGGGGCTCCTCTCAGAACAGCAGTTCCAAAGCTCGGTCTGCCCACTCCGACCAAGCTGCCAAATCTCTTTAACCTGTCTCTCTGTCTTCCCTTGTTACCTCGTGGCGCGAAAAGGCAATAACTAAGGATTGGAATCTTCAAAACTAATTATATTTAAAACCTATATTAAAAAGAACTTCAAAGTAGTAGAATAAATATGTAAAAGACAATAAAAAGGAATAAAATGAATACTAAAGTAAAAATAAAATAGATTCCTCCTCTCGTATTTAGCTAATTCGTAAAAAATTATCCAGTTCTTGCGTATGTGGAATATAAATAATACACTAAAAAAAAACTTTTACATAACTAAAACAAAGATATAGAATATACGGTAAAAATAAGGTAGTTGCAGCCGCGTTTTTTTCCCAAGCGCGTTTTTTTTCCCCACGCTGGGAGCCTCGGGGCAAATACGGAGCATCCTCACCCCGGGAGATAAATCGGCTCCAAGCACGTCTTAGTGGCTGTTTCATATATTTTTTTTCCATGCCTGCGGGAGAGGTAGAGTAAAGAAGGAGTTTACGGTAAAGTTTCGTCGTCGTGGTCACGGCGGAAACCGTGATTCACGACACGTTCCACCCCCTCTTCCCTACCACACAATCACCTCCACCTTCCTCTGCCCCAAAGCTTGAGACCCCCAATCCTCTCTTCCCCCCCTCACAAGAAATCCTTTATCCCCACTACTTCCCAACCAACTCCTCAGAAAAAAAACTATTGAAAATATTCAAGACTACTTAATGAAAACGGGACACTCAACCTCCAATCTTACAACTCCTGCTCCTTCCATTCCCCAAGTAACTGCTGATATCCCCCTACACCCTATCTTCCTAACCCCTCCCAACACAGCCCATCCCCCCGAACCAAACCCAACCCCGTCCACATTAACCCTCCCCCATCCCCTCTATCCCTTCTACTCCCTCCAGGATACACACGTGAATCCCTTATGTCACAATACCCCCCTTCCGCAGACCCTCCATCTCCTAATACCCCTCCTAGTAGAACACCAACTCCCACCCCCTCTCCCATCTCAGACCTCTCAGTCCTTATCCCACCCTCTAACTGCTTCCCCTCAAAATCTCCAACACGTACTACAATCTAAAATCACTAAAGTATAACTATCCTTCATTGGAATATTCGCGGTTTCCGCTCCCACAGACCTGACACTTTGTCATATCCTTTACTCTTATAAACCATCTATTGTATGCCTTCAAGAGAACTTTCTTACACATCCTCCAATACCAATCCCCAGTTTTCATTCTGTCTCTTCCCCACAATCCCTTTATGTTTCGTCCATACTTAGATGTACTTACCCCTGCTTTCCCCCCTATCCTCCCTTCACCGACCTCCCAACCTATCAGACATCCTTACAGAATCCCACACTTTCTGCTCCCAAAAACCTATTCTCTTTCCTCAAACGCATACATCTCCTTCCTTACCACACCCGACCCTAACCCTTTCACTCACCAATTCCCTTTTCCCAGCTTAGAAAAAACTAATCACTAACTCAACCACCCTTCCTAACATTAACTATATTTCTACATGACCTTAGATGTCTAGCACATTTATCTTGCTTTTAACCATTAACCATTAACCATTTTCTTTGGCATGGAATGAAGAAGTGGATGCAGTATTCTATCTTGGCCGCATCCTTTGAAGCCACCTCCTACTCCTTCTTTTCACCTTCCCCTTCCCCTATCCCTTATTTTTTTGTTTTTTTTTTGTTTGTGTTCTCTCCGTCTTTAGCGTAGTTTTCTATTGCTTTTTTGAGCTTTTTAATTTCTTAATTAAAGTTCAACCTCCCTTTGCCACAGCCTTCAAAATCCCCACTTTTAAATACTTTTACCTCGTCACCTGATGCTACGTGACTGCCATAACCTCACCTTCACTACCTCATTATCCTTTGCCATAGTGTGAACCCAACATCCTATACCTTACCATCCCACTGGTTTCGGTTTCCGGCACGTGACACTAGCTGCTAATACTAGTGCCAGGACCATAAATCCATTGTCGTAATGATTTATGCGAGCCGAGGAAAGAAGTGTCACAGCTAGTAGTGTTAATCCAATGGTGACATGGACGCCAGGACCGCGCCTCTCTCTAAGTCCTCTTCCGAAGGGAAACCTTCTGTAGACACAGGTGGGAATGCCCAGCCCCTGATTAGCGACCACCTCCGAACTTCAACCTGCTTCAAACAGCATAGGTTAGCCAAGGGATAGCCCTGGAGTCACAGTCGAGGAGGCCAGGGCCCAGAGCTTTTATCCCTACCTCCCTCCTGCTGTTGTTCGGTATAACGGGGCCCAAAGGTCTGCACGCCCTCACCGACTTCCTACGAAAACGCTGCAAGCGCGCGACCTCCAGTGCGGCACGCGCTCAAGATCGTAGGGTACTTGTACCTTACTTACTGAGAGTCGGACGGCCGCCCTCGCGCAGTCTCGTGTGGCGGAGGGGAAGCCCGCGCGCCCGAGGACACCCACACCGAACACAAAAGATTCAAGATGGCGCTGGGCCCCCCCCACCCTTTTCCCCCCTTTCAAAGAACCCACTTAAACTTTTACCCCATGGTTTATCCTGCATGCTGTTAAGCCATTTCCTCCACCCCTTATCCCCATTCGTCCTTCCTACTCCTCTTCCAACTTTTACCTTTATATAACTGCACCTCCTGATGAGCATCTGCCCAGTTTGAAACTGGAAGAAAATGGGGACCTAAACTTTGATGCCGCACTCTATGATGTATTATTCAAAACGGTGAGGATGTTAATGAGGATGTTATTGCACCTAGACTAAATGTATTTGCGTTTCTGTAGCATATATATTACGGAAATTTATATTATATTCTACATAATCAGTTTACTTCATGTGTATGTATGATTGAATATGAAGGTGTAAGCTCATGTATCCTTTTAAATGTAATTAATATCATTTAATAAAAGTGACATATTCAATATATGTGACGTCCGAAACCGATGTCGATAGACGAAGGAAAGTATGATGGGGGGCGCTTAGGGCCCGCGCATTTTCAACTGATTTCGGTAGTTCTAAATCGTTTTATTTGTAATACTAAGATATTGATAACTAAGAACTTGTATATACTGTTATATCATAATGTAATATCAGTAAAACAGTGGTTGATAATTTAATATAATTTAAAAATAAAATAAAATTCATCAACTAAACTAAAGCACGATTCTTAAGAATAGGGGTGAAGGAACATTGGCAGTGTTGCTGTCGCGACCGGCCCGGGGAGAGTCGCGAATGAAATTAGCGACAGTTTCTAGTGTCGTAAAACAATTTTTGTCAGTGGAAATATGGGCCTTTGGTTAGAATGAATGGCACTGATACAATTAATTAGAGATGGGGCTCAACAATGATTCCTGTGTAACACTGAAACTAATCAAGTAAAATATCGAGATAATTACGAAAAAGTGTGCAACATTGCGCTAATGTACTTCCATTACAGATCAGTTAATCTTAATCAGAAAAAAAACATAGCTTGCTTGCACTTAGATTGTAGTGCCACATATATTGTTTTATAACGGTGTAGTTTGTCCATTTTGATTTTGTTTTCCTTTAAGAACAAGAATTACTTTAATGAAGACATGGTAATCACACTCACTGTAACAGTAGGGAGATCTCGGTAATATCATTACTAACTTCATCTCTAATTACCATCATCAATGTAAATCCATGAAACCCCACGAAAAAAAAACCCTTACTGTTGACATGAAGATGAAAATTATTGGTTGCTACTTAGAAAGATACCAGTGTACTATTATATGCACGCACGCACGCACACGCGCGCGCACACACACACACACACACACACACAACACACACACACACACACACACCACACACACACACACACACACACACACACAACACACACACACACACACACACACACACACACACACACACACACACACACACACACACACACCACACACACACACACACACACACACACACACACACACACACACACACGCCACACGACCCACTAAAAGGAGTGTGCAACTAGAATCTTACTAGCTCCATAGACATTACCTATCTACTCATACTTGAGTAGTGACAGCGAAGTTTTACGGTCACTCCCCGTGGGCACTCGGTGGAAATTGATTTAGCAATTCAAATCTTAAGCCAGATGTACCGAGGTATATATATGAAAGATGGATAATGCAATGCCGCATTCATAACGATAAATAAGAACCCTCCCTGACCAGGACTCGAACCTAGGTCACTCCGGGTATGAAACCGGAGGCCAGTGCTAAACCAACCATGCCACAACGACCCACTAAAAGGAGTGTGCAACAAGGATCTTACTAGCTCCATAGACATTACCTATCTACTCATACTTGAGTAATGATAGCGAAGTTTTACGCTCACTCCCCGTGGGCACTCCTTTTAGTGGGTCGTGTGGCATGGTTGGTTTAGCACTGGCCTCCGGTTTCATACCCGGAGTGACCTAGGTTCGAGTCCTGGTCAGGGAGGGTTGTTATTTATATATATGCATATTTATGTATGTACAAATATGTATATATATTTGTCTTTATATAGACAATATAAACTATAAATATATATATATATATATATATATATATATATTATATATATATATATATATATACGTATATATATATACTGTAACGAAGCCGATGAGCGGTAAAGCACAGACAAGTTGCTTCTGGCACGATGCGGTAATCTTGGTAGTGGTGAAGGTGTAACAGACTTCTTGTTACTTGCAGTAGTTTATTTTGGAGAGAGAATGATACAACTGACAGACAGAGATTTGATCCGGTCAGCATGCTGTACGCTGTCGGTCGCTCACAGGCGATCCTCTTTATTACGGGTCAAACTAGGAAATGAACATGGTTGTGATGTACTAGTACTGAAAGGGAAAGGATGTAATTGTGTACACGAGGCGGAAGGCTTGCGGATGTCACATCCACTGTTGTGTTGGCCGAAATGCTTGGTATGTAGAAGCTAGTGTTATTGTATTAAAATATATTAATAAGTTAATAGTTTTTTTGTTGCGCGGCTAGTATATGGACCCTGGTAGATAACGAATGCACTCTGGGCAGAAGTGGTGGCATAGGCCTTACATCGCTCCGTCACGCTACCAAGGCGGTCACCGGCGCATAAGGTGCCAGAAAGTTGATAAGGTACAGCTAACTAAACAACACTCCCCAAGCATAAAATAAACTATACATATAAATAGATAAACAAGATTTATATCAATAACACTAATAATAAATAAATGTAAAATGAATAAAACCAAAAGACAATATAGACAATTGACACAATAATAGGAAATACACATAAAATAACCATAGGAACAAGTAAGCATATAATAATGTGAAAAAGGAACAATGTAACCGTAAAATAGATATGCATAGGAATATAATGAGAGTGGAATATAATGAGACAGGCAGTCTGCGTGCTAATGCCTTAATCAGATGCAGTGATACAGTACAAAGCCAAGCACAACGGCAGATATTCCAAAGACAGTAGATAGTACAGGCAGAAGGTTACAGAAGGGGATTCAACTGATAACTGAAAGAAGGGAGGAATTTTACGTTCGTGACAAGGAGGGAAAAAATTTCTGACATGGAGGTTTAACGAGTCGGGGAGAGCAATGGAGGTGATGGTGTGTAGAAGTGAAAATAATGAAAAGAACATAAATTGATGAGTCGGGAGTCGAGTCGGTAAGAGCAGGGAAGTGTGAATGGGCCACATGATCAGTATGGGTGTTGTTACAGGTGATACTTAACTGTGTATCTCTGAAGAAGTATAATAAGTGTCTATCAGGAAGGGTGAGTAGGAATGGGTCAGCCTTCGTGACATTTAGCTGATCATACACGCAGGATGGGGTGAACATCTCTGCCCGTAATCAAAGCTGTATGACATGTGAGTGAAAATAAGGTCTTTCAGGAAGTAGTATGTTAAAACAAACTCACAAGCTGTGCAGGACGTGGGAACAAGAGGTAAGAATATCAGATGATGTGAGAGATAGTGAGCTATGGTCGCTGGACCTGAGTATAATGTCGGTGTCTGGTGAAAACACATAAACCTTGTTGTCTAAGGAGAGAGGAAACGGGCGTAACCTGTATGCTGTAAGGGAAGAGGGGAATCATGATGGATAGTTTAGCTGTGAGTAAAGAAGAGTTATATTAGTAAGCGAAAACAATGGTCGATAGGGAGTGGTTGTGGGAATACGGCTAAAAAAGGTTGTGTGAGGGCTGTGGAAGAGACAAGGGAAGGCATGACAGTACCGTGGACGGCAAGGACAAGATCATGAGTTAGAGTGCATAAGTGGTCCATGAACGGGTGGACGAGATTGGTAGAGGGAAATGTGTGCAAGGAGGAGAGAGAAGTGTTGCTCCTTAGCGATAGGTTGTGTGTTACTATCAGTATAGATCAGGGGTGTCAAACTCATTTTAGCTCAGGGGCCACATAGGGGAAAATCTATTCCCAAGTGGGCCGGACTGGTAAAATCATGGTATAACTTAAGAATAAGGACAACTTCAGATGTGTTTCCTTTGTTTTACTTTGGTACATTCTGAACACATCACAAATAATGTTCTTTACAAAACACTTCAAATTAGCTGAAAATTCTGAGAAAAAAATTGGTGCAATTTTAAGAAAAATTCCTCATTGATTGGAAGTTACACTTCATCTCAGTGTATCTACAAAGGCATACAATTTTAAGTCACAGCCTAAATGGGATTGAACAAAATACTCTCCTAGATATCAAATACCTCATTTGTCATTTCCACATCTTAATCCTGAGCTAACTCACCACACCATACAAACTGAGGTAAAAACTATTAAAGAGGGTTGAGTTACTCCCTGCCTTGTAGGCTACACTATTTATTAATAGAATTATAAAAGCTGTGCAATGCATGAACAATTTCAACAAACCAAACATGTGAACTGAAGTGACTGACATTTTTACAGTAAATCTCACTGTTCACTTTCTTTAAATATCAACAGAAGACATTCATTTTCACGGGACTTTATCAGGGTGCATAAGTCTCTCATGCAGCATTTTAAGTGGGATTACCCACTGTTTATTTTACTCCTGAAACCTGGCATCTTTTACCTTTAACAAGTGCATCAATATTAGGCATCACATCCTGAGTGGCAGCCAGTTTCAGGATGTCATTCAAGTGCTTGTGCGTGAGCCTTGAGCGCAGCTTTGTTTTGTTGATGTTCATTACAGAGAATACTTGCTCACAAAGATATGTGGTTCCAAACATGCACAACACTTTTGCAGCAAGGGCTGTCAAGTTGGGGTAACCTGGCAAGAGATGCTGGTAAAACGTGTCCAAGCCAGCTGCCGCAAACTTGCCCTTCAAATCTGAGTCAAAACTGCAAGTCTATTATTTCTAGTTGGATGTTTGACGGGCAGATCAGAGGTATTCACGCTGAATGGCGAGCAAAAAACTTTGAAGTCTTTCTCCAGTTCACCAAAAATCTGAAAGCGTTGCTCAACCCCGCAATAGTCCCGTTATTTTATCTTTAAACCGCCTCATGTCTGCTGCATGTTGGGTCGCGCACACATCTTTCAGACAAGGAAAGTGAGCAGCATCACCACCTGCGAGTTGTGTCTCCCACAATGACAGCTTCAATTTGAACGCACATATGCTGTCATAGTACTGCGTGACAACTTTGCTGCGCCCTTGCAGCATTTTGTTCAAGTTATTCAGATGTTCTGTAACATCCACCATAAATGGAAGGTCCTGCATCCATTCTGTTGACTTAAATTCTAACACTGGTTTGCCCTTTTTTTCCATGAACTGTTTGATTTCCCCTCTTAAATCAAAGAAGCGCCTCAGCACAGCACCTTGACTTAACCATCTTACCTCGGTGTGGTATGGCAGGCCATAGTTGTGGTCTTTCTCTCTGAGAAGGCTGTCAAACTGACGATGATTCAGGCCTCTGGATCGGATGAAATTTACAGTTCGGACGACCACCTCCATGACATTATTCATCTTCAATGACTTGCAACACAATGCCTCCTGATGCAAATACAATGAAAACTCCAAAAATCACGTCCTCCATTTGCAGCCTGCACCTTCTCTCTGAATTTTGTCCCAACACCTGCTTTTCTCCCGGTCATTGAAGGTGCACCATCTGTAGCCAGGCTGACAGTGCGAGTCCAGTCCACTCCAACCCTGTCCAGCGTTCCGACGAGGGCGGTGAAAATATTAGCTGCTGTTGTGGTGTCCGTCATTGGCACCAACTCCACGAACTCCTCGGTGACGGTCAAAGTGTCATCAACTCCGCGGATGAATATCGCCAGTTGCGCAACATCTGTATGTCCGTGCTTTCATCGATTGCAACTGAAAATGCATAAATGACTTTACTTTGTGCTTCAATTGGCTGTCCAAATCCTCTGCAAGATCAGAAATCCTGTCTGCAACTGTATTTCTTGTCAGGCTGATATTGCAAAAGCCTGACGCTTTTCAGGCACACAGTCTCTGCAGCCTTCAGCATGCATGTCCTCACAAATTCACCCTCACTAAATGGTTTTGAAGCCAGTGCAATTTCATTAGCAATAAGGTAGCTGGCTTTCACTGCAGCATCACTTATTTCTCGGCTACGAGAAAACACAGACTGCTGCTTCTTCAGAGCCGTCAAAAGTTCATTTACCTTCTCTAGTCTCTGCTGTCCTTGCAAGTTTTTGTATTTTTCGGCATGAAGAGTCTCATAGTGGCATCGTAGGTTATATTCTTTCAGCACTGAAACCTGCTGTGAACATACCAAACACACAGGTTTCCCATTCACTTCTGTGAATAAATAGGATGATGACCATTTTTCTTGGAAAACTCTGCACTCTGGTCCACTTTTTCTCTTTTTGACAGAGACATTTTGGGCAATGAGGGTGCCAAAGTGTGTAATGTTCAAAGTAGAAGACGTATGGCAACTAGCTCCAGGCCAGCTGTCAGTCCTACTTGTTCGGCCCGGTATAAACAGTGCGTTTACTTGTTTGATTGTTTTTTACAAAGATGGCGACACTTGTACTAAATCACCAATGAGCCAATTACGAGTATTGCCTGTCACGCCCGTTTACCCTTTTCCTTGATTTACGGAAATATTTCACGTTATCTTATTTTCCTGTTGCGAATGTTTATAACATTATAAAAATTATAATGTTTATAATAAAATTACGTCTTTTTTTTTTTTTTTTTTTTTTTTTTTTTGGATTTCTTGGCTATAAACCAGCGGCATTTGGCCAAGGTTATTAAGCCAATGGATCCTATTTATTATGTCAAACTATATAAGGTCATAAAGTTTTGTCTCCCCTTTGAAAGTGATTACTTTATTGATGATTCTCTCATCATCTGATATTATGTTTGCTAATGTAAAGTATCTATTGCAGGTTATGAGGATATGGTTGATGTAAGGTTGGTGTTACAATTGGGGCCCCGTGGAGGGAAATTCTTTTCTATGTAGGAGTGAGGTGTGTCAATCTTGTGGCTTGACCCTAGGCGGGGGCCAACACCACCCCTCCCTTCTTTCTTTTTCGATTGCTGTCCCCCACGGTTCTATTGTATGGGTTGATTTTTGTTTGTGATTGAGGATGGTCCACTCACTTTGGCCCACAGGGATGTATTTTTGCTTTTATAGAGACACAAAAACCTGAGATCCTGTACGGACTATGCCAAGGTCCAGATCGCCAGTTGACCCGGCTAATTTGTCAGCCTGCTCATTGCCATGGATACCAGAGTGGCCTGGTACACATATTAGCTTGATTGATTTATTGGCACCATGTTTAGCTTACGAATGATATTACCAGAAGTTCATTTTTGGTGGTTCTAATGATTTATGGCTTTTAATTGACTTTAATGAGTCTGAGCAAAATTACTATTTTCTATCGTGGGTTCGTCGATAGTGTAAAATCAATGGCTTTATCAATGGCAAAAGTTCGCAAAATATCGATGTATGATTTGGCAGTCTGAACTTTAGTTCACATTCATTCGACCATACACCCGCCCCCACACACATCCATCTGTCTTGGAGCGTCCGGTATATAAATGAAAAAAAGTGATATGTTTACAAGGATCTCTCTGAACTTCGGCTGGCATACTCCACCTCCGGCCATGTGGCCTTTATGCTGATTGAAGCCAGGCGTCCATGATCGAAAATTGGGGGTTTCCATGCCTATGTTTGAATTGAACCAGGGTACGATCGATGGTAGAGAGATCTATTACCGACTTTTCCTCGACGAGGTCGTGGAGTCCTCGTGGCAAATGGCCTAATGCCACTATTGCCATTAGGGTGGCTCAGGACTCGAGCAACCTTTGCGGCATAGAACAAGGCTAACTGACCGCGTCTGAGTCGGAGGGGAGTACTCCTGACTCCACCTCAAACGCTCGATACGAGTGCAACTCAGGGTCCAAGACACACACGCAAACATGCCTTCCTGCACAGTCATCCAATTCCTTTCAAACTTGTTCCGATGCCATACACCATACACGATTTGACCATATAATCTACTTTAGACCTATCAGGCTTTATATACCATTACGCAAAGACTGTCTATCCATCTTCCCTTTACTACCAGAAATGCCTTTACATAAATTTAGTGCTTTTTGACATTTTTCTTTACTGACCAGTGTCTTTCAGTTTAGTCTACTATCAAAATGTAGACCTAAAAATTAGCAGAATTTTGATAGGGTATTGGGTGGTTGTCTAGAATTAGCCTGATGGTTCGGCTTCCTCCTACGTGAAAAATTAACCCCAATACTCATTTTCTAATGGAGAACTTCAAACCCCACTGGATTCCCCAGTTATGAATCTATCCAGTGCCAATTGGATGCGATTTGCTGAGAATGTCTGATGATTGCTGGAAATGCCATAATGCACAATCATCGCGTACAGTGAGTATTTAAGATTCCGAGGTAGAGCTTGGTAAGATGTCATTGATCATACATAGAAATAATGTGGTGACGAACCTTCCTTGTGGGAACCCCGTTTTGCCTGGACAAAAAATGTCCGAAAAGTGAATATTTGTCAGAAATATTTGACAGCAAACGTTTCTGTCAGAAATGAATTTTGACTAAACATGCAAGTTTCCACTAATCCAAAGCATAAAGTTTTCTGAGTAGGCCATATCGCCATGTCATGTTCGTAGGCTTTTTCTATAGCTAAAAATACTGAATTCAAAAAAATCTTTTTTGCAATGGCCTCTTGACTATGACTGTCCATCTTTACAGCTGATCGAGAGTTTGCGTCCCTTGCGGAGCCGCACTGCTCGTTCAACTAGTAAATTACTGGAATTTAAAAAATGCAATTAGCCTACTGTTAACAATTCGTTTCCTATGACCTTGCATAAGCAACTTGTCAAACGCAATTGGGCTCGGTAGGAGAGGCAAGTCCCTGGGATTTACCCCCCCTCCTTTCAATATGGGAATTATGTGGTCAAATGCCATGAGTTGGAAAAGTTGTGGGCTTTTCCAAATTTTCATTGTCAACTTCCTAGCACTCTTAATCTGTCAAAAAATTTTACCAAAATGATTAAGATGCTTCATCATCTCATATCGAATCTCATCGGGGCCTGGGGATGTTTCTTCCTCTACAGCGTCTAGGGCTCGGACAAAGCTCATCCATTGTAGAGATCTTTAGTGTAATCAAAGTCATCGTCCTGTCAAAAGTGAAATTGTTGCAGCTCCGCCTCTTCCTTGATGTTCAGGAAGTTGGGATTGTATTAGCCGAGCTGCCTTGTATGAGAGAACGGCCTGGCTTGTGCATTAGCAATGTCTCTAGGTGAATCGAAATTAGTGCCCTCTTCAGTGATGTTATTTGATTTTGAAAGATGTTTTTTTTTCTTATAAATTTTATTAATAAAGGAAGGACAAAACCTCTGATTTTTGGTGTTGCTGTTATTGTAGAGACAAAGCCTCGCCAGAAGTCTCTTTTTGCTTGTCCCTTATTACTCTCCGAGCCCTAAGCTCTTGCTAGTTTGTAATTGCAAAAGTTCTCATTTTGTGATGGTTTATTTTTGAAAAGCCTGTAGGCCTTTATTGCGTCGGCACAAAGCGCCCTGCGGCTAATCTGGTGTCCACCATGGGAACTCTATGCTTAAAACGCTATCTTCGAGTTTTTAAGGAATGGATAGCAATGGCTGCTTCTATAATCGAATTCTGAATTTGTTTTTTACTTTATCATCAATGGTTCTCCAACAAGTTCGAAGCATTACGCTCCTTGTGAAGGCGACCCAGTCCTGCTCGTTTTACGTTAATTTAGGCGCTTGAAGGCTTTTCGCAATGTGTCGCATGATATTTAAATGAAAATAGGAAGATGATCGCTTCCCAACGAGTCGTCATGTTGTGCCACAGGCACTTGGCTGCTATTGATGAAGAGACCCATGTTCGGTCAATAAAAGCTCAATTACCGGTATTATCGTCCACCCGCGTCGGACTACCAATCATTCAGAAGGACTAATCAGACTCATAAGCAACTTAACTACTTGCTCAACCCTGACCATCCACCCGCAGGGAACCCGCATAACGTATGATGAGCGATTGAATCGGCTTAAAATTAACTTTATTTTGTGGCAGACGTTCCGAAGAGCGCGAGGAGCTCATCATAGGCATCACTGCATCAGGGGGACAATAAAGTGAACATATAGCCAGATACGTGCCATTAATTTTACTTTGTGCATCGACAAACTCCAAAGTAGAATCACAATAGTCACTTCTATAAAAGGGAGGCTTTGGTGGATGTACATGGCGACTCCGCCTTCCACCCCTACCCTCGGACGTCCTTTTCCGACAATAAAAATGGTAGTTCCTCAGCGAAACGACCTCGTCAGAGACGAGTTGTTTTAAAATGCGTTTCTTGAGAAGCTATATATCGGGAGCATAGGGCGAGGCTAATATTTAAGGTCATTTACTTTAGATCTAAGACTTCAGACAGTTCCATTGTATAAGGGTCGACGCGAAGGATTAACGTTTTCATGGTTTTTGGAAGCGCCTTGTCCACCAGATTTTTTTCTTTCTTTTTTTGGGAGGGGGAACGCCTCCTCTCCTCGCCTCCCGGGACCTCTCTCGATGGTTTGGAGACAGAGGCCTCCATGTCCTGCACCTCCTGGGAGGGAGAGCACTGACAGATTGCGATCTGCTTCTCCCACGAGAAGCCGATCGCGCGAGCCGAACGAAGTGCCTCACAGGATAGCCCGGACGGAAGGTGCGCTCCGGACTGTGATTCGTATCATCCTCCTTATGATGTTTATACCTGGGATTGATGATACGAGTCATTTGAATTCACGCATTTGGTCAAAATGATAAACTTTAATATTTATCTTTAACCGGTTTGTTTGAAGTTCAGCAATTTCCTATCCTTGGTGCAATCTGTTGACTGACATTACTTTGCACTAGGGGGTGACGTTAGTTACTGCTTCCGCATAGAAGTATCATGTTTGTGTGTCAAACTTTCCAACTTTCTCTTATCTTCAGTATAACTAAACTTCATCTTCATGCTTTCTCATATAATGCTAATGTCTCAGTCTCCTTCTTCAGGATGTTGCAACATCTCAGCGATCCTGCTGATGGGGACCTCCACAATTAGCACGTTTGGAGATTTGGCTAGTAAACAATGGATGGTGTCATGGCTTCAGCACATTTGCGGCAAACAAATTTATTTGAATCTTTTCCATGCATCTTAATGAGGTGTGTCCGAAATTTTTGCATCTATTCAATGCATTGGTCTTTTTGACATAATGTCTTACCTTGAACCGTTCATAACCGACATTGACATATTGTGGAATTTTATTCAAAGCAAAGGTCAAAAAAACACAGTCCAGTTTTCGTTCGCACATCCCGTCCTTCTTGGTCATACAATGACGTCTACTACGTCTCTTGGGTCCTTCAATGCTCTCAAGAATTTCACTTTCTCCTCGTCTCAAATCCCTGTGAGAGATTACTCCC
>NW_023657662.1:0-26831 GCF_015228065.2 Penaeus monodon
TTTTTTATTTTATTTTTTTTAAATTTTTTTGATTTTGGGTGAAAAATGCATTTTCTCTTTTGTTGCGTTTTTTTAAGAAGGGGGTTACCGAAGCCAAATTTTTTAAAAAATTTGTGACCGAAAAAATGAGCTGTCCCCCGCGAAGGAAGGGGGGAGAACCGTGCCCTCTGCGAAAAAAAAGACTGTCGCCCCCGTTTGCCGTCCCAATTCGGCGTGGGGGGGGAAAAACCTGCTTTGCCCGAGGCTTTCCACCCGTTTGCCCCACTTCCTTGTATACCCCGGGGGTGGGGGTTTGTTCCACGGTTGGAATAAATAAATTTTTCCCCCACCAAAATGTCTCCCCTTTTTTCCTTTTCAACTTTTTTCCCTCGCCCTAACCGCCCCCGTTAAGATGCTTGATTCCTCTCATTGACTTAACGAAGACAAAAGGATTCGCCAGCCAGGATAGTATGTAGGAAGGGGTTTTTTTTTTTTCCCTTTCTCTGCATCTATGGGGGGTAAAAATGTGTGGGTTGTTGTGTGTTTGGGTGTGTGTGTGTGGCGCATTGTATGTGTTTATACATCAAAAAAAAAAACCTATATTGTATAACAGTTTTTATAACCCTTTTAAACCTTAATTGTTTCTTATCTCTGTACGGGGAAAAGGGCAAAAATTATCGGTCATTAGCGCCTGTTGCCTATTTATTGATTTTGACATTTTCATCTTAGGAAGAGGGTTTTTCCCTTTCCCTCTTAACAGAACAATTCTAAATCTCGGTTCAAGTTTAAACATGGTAATATTGTGGTGTGGTTTGGGAAGGGCCGGGGGGAGTCTCTGTACACCTTTCCCGGGAAATGATTTCGGTTAGGGATATTGGTCTTTTTCTTTTAGATACACCTTTTCAACCAAAAGTGTGCGCGTTGCCATCGTTAGCTATGGTCTGTGGTTGCCTCGTGATTTAAACCTCTTTCACCTCGCCCGGGTTTTGTGATTACGCGGTGATCTTGATCTATGTCCCGCATTGGAGGGATCTCGTCTGAATCACTGGCTATGATAATGATTTCGGATACAGATTTGTTTTATTTAAATCATTTCGTGGTCATTTTTCTGTTTTTAGCCCTTTTTTAAACCGCGGGGTGTGCGCGTTAGCCTCGTTACTAGGGCTGGGGTTCCTCGTGATCATTAACCCTGCTTTCACTTCCCCGATAAGGTTGTTTTGGTTATGCTGTGATCTTTAAATCTATTCACCGGTCCCTGCATTGGGGGATACTTGTTTTGGACTCATTATTTTTCATTTTTCTCTTATAGCGTCTGTACAACAAAAATGCACATGTAAAAGTGGGTTTAAATGATTTGGGGTTTTGATTATTTGTTGTGGACTTGGTTGCTTTTTTGCGGTTTGGGTTTGTAAAGGTCACTGATTACGTCACGGTCCTGCCTATTTTTCCATTCATTACGTACTAATGTGAACGTTCTGTCGTGTTTACCACACTATATATTATATATATATATTATATATATATATATATATATAATTTATATATATATATTTTAAACAAAAAGGCCCCGCTGCCCCCAGAGAAAGCGACACTGATTTTGGGGGCCCCATTTCCCCGCCAGATTAAGCAGTGGCCCCGCAAGCCACCAAATATGAGTGACACGAGGATTGGGAGCACCGCACCCTTTTAGATGTGAGCGGACAGAGATGGACTTGGGTGGGTGATTGAAAGGGGCTTACTTGCTGGTTTTATTTTGACGACAGATATGAGACCCCCCCAAGAGCCCCCCGTGCCCCCGGGTGGAGGACGAGGTGGTGGGGGCTGCCCTGTGGGGCTTGGGCCGTCTGCTTGTCTCTCTCTGTGGTCTCTGCCTACGGACGGTCCTTTTATGGGGGCGGTTCCTTCGGGAGGTGTTTGTTCGGGTGCAAAAAGGGAAAAGCCGGGCTGCACCCCTCCCCAAAGGAAAAAAGGGCTTCGTGTTTGGCGGAGGTGAAGTGTACACCCGGACTTGCTACGTATTGTTTGACTCGCTCGGTGCCCGCGCAAGGGGCTCGTCCTCGACCGCCCTGTAACGTTGAAACGATGCGGTAGGGGGTCTTTTTGGTATCTACAGAGGGTTTTCCTGGTGACCGGGGGTCGCTAGGCCGTCGCGTGCCGGTACCCGGGTGGGGCGAGGTTTGCACTGAGGTGCCTTTCAGTAGCGGGGGAGGGTAAAATGCTTCAGAAGCTGAAATTAAGTGTACCAGGCCAGAAAAGGGGGCTAAGGGATATGATATGAGTTTTGTAAAATCCCCTTTACTAAGTTGAAAGAAAAATAAAGGGGCATAATAAGAAAAAATTTTCACAAAAAGGTAACTGTCAAGAAAGGGTTTAATTTTTGGGGGAAATTGTCGGATTCGGTCATAAGGTCCATCATTTGAAGAAAAAAGTTAATTGAATAAAAATTCCATATCTTTTGGGTAATTAGGCGATATATCTTCAAACACAGGCGCGGGCCCCTGACTTAATTCTAACATGCGCATCTGGGCCTTAAATCGTTGACGTGTATTGGGGGGGCGCGGGATTCCTTCGTTTACGGCCATGACCCGGGGTTTAATTTGGGGTAAAAATCAACGGGCGCGTCTCGCGCTTCAAACGTATGACGTAATTCTCGGTACGGCGGGGGCAGGGTTTCCCTTTGTTACGGCCATGACCGGGGTTAAAATTAACTTCGGTGAATGAACCGGTAAGCCTATATAAGCATGGTGTCTCCATGGTTGCCATTATTTTCAACTGGGATACTACCTCAGTACATATTTACCAAAACCTTAAACTAAGAAGCATCAACTCCCGCTTTTCGAGGGCAAATATCGAACTTCGGAGGACGTCCCTAAAAAGATTTGGGGCAGTTATTAGTCATAGGGTGGGACAAGTAAAATGCAAACTTAGAGTGAAATTCCGATAGATGGGGAGGTAGGTAAATAAAAGGATCTCAGTGTCAAATCTACTGTGAACGACGACAGATTAGCCGGGAATATGAAAAAACAGTGTATAAAAAAACGATAGTGTAACACGAAATAAAATACAAAAATAATTACGTGTTACTTAGAAAAACATATAAGAGAAAAAAAAGATAAATTTTTTAAATTCCCACACAAATAAAACTGAATAAAAATATAGAGCAGCCAAACAAAAAATAATTAAATTAACTCGAAATAATCTTTGTTCTAGAGAAAAATATGCTAATTGTGCGATCTTTGGATAAATTATATTAGCAAAAAAAACTAAAAACAAAACCAATTACGGGATGGTTAGAGCTGGGGAATGAGGTTGAAATGAGGGTCGTGTCACTTAGGTTTGTCCTGTGTATTGTGTTGAAAACAAACAAAACATTTTTGCAGGGAGATTATTAGTAAGAGTTAGTAGTGGGCGTTCGAAGTGGCTGTCTTGTTTGAAAGAAGGGAACTTTTATACAAGTGTGGGGGGGTATAGGGGGGCAAAAATTATCTGGCATTAAAGGGCATTTCTTTTTATAGTACGAGTTATTGTTGGTGCTGGTAGAACTGGCCTCCTGGCTGTGTTGACGAGGGTTCGCGAAGATTACGAGGCAGGTGAGCCGATTTTCGAGTGTGGCGGAGTAGATGCGAGGATACTCTTCACGACTTCGTCAGGAGGTACACAGGCGTGAGTGGTCAGCACGAAATAGTGGACACATGGTCGGGGGAGGGGTGATCAAAAAGGACTTGGGAGCGTGGCGGGCGTTAAAAAAAGGCGGGGAGGCCTTCGCGTGGTCGGGGACAGGCGTCGGCGAGGACGAGCTGGAGGGGAAAATGCGTTGGCGTTGTGAGGTTTTTTGAAAACCGCTGCCATCAAATTTTAACGAAAAAAGGGCCCCCCTTTCGCCCGATTAAGCGACAGTGGTTTGGGGGCACCACTTCGCCCCGTTTTTAAACGAGTGGCCACCGCAGCCCCCAGAATAGAGTGCACGGAGATTAGAGCACCGCTCATAATGTGGCGAGACGGAGATGGGCTTGGGTGGGGGAGTGAAAAGGGGCTTAGCTTGCTGGTTTTCTTGACGACAGATATGAACCCCCCAAAGACCCCCCCGGGCCCCGGGGGGAGGCGAGTGGTGGAGCTGGACCCTGTGTGGCTTGGGCCGTTGCTGTGCCTCTCTTTTGTCTCGCCTTCGGACGTGTCCTTTTATGCGGCGGTTCCCCTTTGGGACGGGTGTTTGTTCCCGTGCGAAAAAAAAAAGCCGGGCTGCATCTGCGTCCTGCCCCAAGGGGAAGGCTTCGTCTTGGGCGGAGGTGTAAGTGTCATCCGGGCTTGCTACTATTGTTGACAATATATATATATATAATTATTATATATATTTTTAAATAAAAAAATTTTTTAATTTTATATATATAAAAAATTATTTTTATTTTATATATAATATTATTATATAATTATATATATATAATATTATATATTATATAATTAATATATATTATATATATATATATTTTATATATATATAATATATATAATTGAATATATATATAAATAATATATTTATATTAAATATATTTAATAATACCTTTTTCTATATATATATTTATCTTATATTTATATTTTTTAAAATAAATATAAATTTTTATATTTATATATATATATATATATATATATTATATATATATATGTATATATATAGTATAATAATATATATACAAAATATATATAAATATATATATACATATATATATTTAATATATAAAATATATATATATATTATGAATATATATATATATAATATATATACATATATATATATATATCATAATATATATATACATAATATATATATACATAATATATATTATATATATATAATATATATATATATATATATATATATATAACTGTTGTTACTGCTGTGAACCAGCAGTAACAAACTTAATTGGAATCAACAACAAATTGAGAGTTTCACATCTCTAAAGCAGGCTCTCATGTCTAACCCAGTACTTTGTTTGCCAGATATGACTAAAGTCTTTAATCTTCGTACAGTTGCCAGCAACACTGGGGTAGGAGCAGTACTCTTACAAGAAACGAACAATTGTAAGATGCCCATTGCTTATGCAAGCAGGAAACTACTTGACCGTGATGTAAACTATGCCACTATCGAAAGGGAATGTCTGGCTATTGTATGGGCTATAGATGAATTCAGAGTTTACCTGTATGGCAAGGAGTTTATCCTACAAACAGACCAAAAGCCACTATCTTATCTCTTCAGCATGAAAAATTCAAATGGTAGATTAATGCGATGGGCTTTGGCATTACAATGCTATTCTTTTTCTATTGAATATATTAGGGGTAAAGATAATGTAGGCGCGGACTTGTTAAGTCGCTGTCCTGTATAAATGTGTAAATAGGGAAACACCAACTGCATTAGTTAAAATCTCTTGATTATTAACTTAAATAGGGGGCACTGTCGGCGGATTCATCTTACCGCAACAATTGTTACGTGTGTAATTGGCCTTACGCAAACGAGCATGCGTAGCCAGAGGTTTTCGGTGCGTAAAATGCCTGAGGGTAAGTCGAAGGTGACGTAACACCTAGAGTACAAGGGATAGGAGTCACTCTCATTGCACCCACCGCACTCGTAAGTTGCCTCCTCCAAGAGGAAATGCTTTTTCTTTGTAAAGATTTGAAATAACTTTGAAATGTTTTATTCTGATTTTTACCCTTTTGTTATTTCAGCCTTTTTTTGTTGGTTGTCTATCCCGACCTTTAACCCCTTCTTAAATAGAATATTTCAAGACCTCTTCTAGGGAGAAACCCTGGAACCTTGAAGCTGGAACTTGTGGATTAATTAAAGACTATTACGCTATTTGTACTTGTATCTTTCTTTTTTTTTTTTGTACATTTGTTATTAACCATACATACATACTTTCCATATATGCTGTGTAAAATAAACCTTTTTATTTTCATTTCACTTTGTTTTACCCCAAGACACTTATTGCAACAAGTAAATCGAATCTTAAGAATCTTTTCAAAACATCTTGAGAGATTCTTTTTTAAGAAAAGAACCTACTACATATAGTATATATGCATATATATATATATATATATATATATATATATATATAATATATATATATAATATATATAATATATATATATATAATATATATTATATATATATAATTATATATATATATATCTATTATATATATATATTTATATATATATATATATATATATATATATATATATATATATATATAATATATATATATATATATATATATATATATATATAAATATATATATATAATATATATATATATATATATATATATATATATATAATATATATATATATATATATATATATATATATTATATATATAATTATATATAATATATATATATTATATTTAGATATATCATATGTAAAATATGTAATATATGTAATATATGTAGATTGTAGAGTGTACATCATATGTAATATATGTAGATTGTAGAGTGTACATCATATGTAATATATGTAGATTGTAGAGTGTACATCATATGTAATATATGTAGATTGTAGAGTGTTAATCATATGTAATATATGTAGATGTAGAGTGTACATCTATGTAATATATGTTAGATTGAAGTGTACATCATATGTGTAATATATGAAGATTGTAGAGTGTAATCATATGTATATTGTAGATTGTAGAGTATCTATGTAATATAGTAGATTGTAGAGTGTAATCATATTAATTATGAGATTGTAGAGTGTACATCATATGTAATATATGTAGATTGTAGAGTGTACATCATATGTAATATATGTAGATTGTAGAGTGTACATCATATGTAATATATGTAGATTGTAGAGTGTACATCATATGTAATATATGTAGATTGTAGAGTGTACATCATATGTAATATATGTAGATTGTAGAGTGTACATAATATGTAATATATGTAGATTGTAGAGTGTACATCATATGTAATATTGTAGATAGATTATTTGTATGTGTGATTATAATGTAATGCATATTCATATATGTATATGTATACACATAGATACATAAATGTATACATAATACATATACATCACTGGTAAGCCACTGTTCCTTGTAGGCCTGTCGCCTCGGTTGCCACGCAGCGCCAGTTCGCATAACAAGCTCTGATTGCAGCGAATTGGGCGATTGAGCCTAATTTTGCTTTCCTTAGGAGGAAGAGAGTCTGGCCCATTATACGCCTGCTCCCTACTTTTTCACATCGCTGATTATCAATCTGTCTTTTGTTTGATGTCCGCTTTGAATCGAGAAATCGAAATTTTATGTACTGGCAACAGAGGTTTATCAGAGGAAATGGGTCTTGCTGTGTCATGATGAGTGCTATCTTTGGAAACTGGGATAAAATCATTCAACGAAATACATACATACAAACACATTATATATGTAAAAGGTAATGTAGAACCCTGACCACAAACCGTGACATCACAGGATTATGGCAGCCCCCCCCCCCTTTGACCACAATCTGTGGCATCACGTGAGGATAATAGAGCATCCCCCCCTCCCCCTCCCGTTCCGCCCTTCAAAAGCTGGGGAATCCACGACAGAGTCAGTTGTTGTTCAGGCTGTTGAGGAGAAGCAAGTTGGGGCATCGTCTGAGTGGAAAGACGAGCAAGAGAGGCACGTGAATTGGCACGACTTCTGACACTCCCCCGGTGGCAACTGACACTTGGAACAGTTTCCCTGAAATACAACGTGACTTTCTTTGGCAGGGGCAAGATGCGGTTCTTGGTGGTGTCCGCTGTCCTGCTATGGCTGAGCGCAGCAGCGGAAGAGGAAACGGTCTCGGTCCAGCTCCCGCAGGGTATCATCGAAGGCAGCCGGGCTGAGGCCAAGGGGGGGAAGTCCTTCTACAAGTTCCAAGGCATTCCCTACGCCGAACCTCCCGTCGGGAATCTGAGGTTTAAGGTAAGTGCTGCCAGCGACATGAGGTGAGCTGCAGGAAGGAAACGGGGTCTTGGGTCGCCCTGGTCTTGGGGAAGGTTTTCGAACGAGTCGTAGTCCTCATGGACAAATCTGCCTTCTATTGCGTATTCCTGCCTAGTACCCTTTACTCTACCTTCTATCGTCTATTCCTGTCTTGCGTAAGCGTTTCGGACGAGGCCACCTTTACACTACCTTGCCTTCTAGTTTCCAAAGGTCGTTTACCTTTCTCAGTCTTATAGGGTTATCGTATTTGCTGAAAGGAGGCCTCAGATTATCGTCGGGGGGTCACTGCCAGTCCATACCTTGTCCCCTTGTGGTCTTTGTACATGGCCGAGGTCAGATGAGGCTTCCAGGTTGTGTGTGTGTGTGTGTGTGTGTGTGTGTGTGTGTGTGTGTGTGTGTGTGTGTTGTGTGTGTGTGTGTGTTGTGTGTGTGTGTTGTGTGTGTGTAGCAGTGGCTTCCGTTCTTTTTAATACTTCCGATCCCTTTCTTAAACCTTCTTTGTACTTGTTCGGAGAGAGAGAGAGAGAGAGAGAGAGAGAGAATAAGAGCGAGAGATAGTGAGAGAGAGAGAGAGGGGTGGGGGAGAGTAGATAGGTAGAGAGAGAGGAAGGTAGATAGATTGAGAGAGAGAGGTAGATAGATAGGATGAGAGGGAGAGAGAGAGAGGTGTGTGTGTGTGTGTGTGTGTGTGTGTGTGTGTGTGTGTATATGTATATATATATATATATATATATATATATATATATATATATATATATATATATATATATATATATATAAAGAGAGAGAGATAAGAGAAAGAGGTAGATAAATCGAGAGAAAGAGGTAGATGAGGGGTAGATAGATACATTGAGTGAGAGGTAGGTAGATTGAGCGAGAGGTAGATAGATTGATTGAGTGAGAGGTAGATTCCTCTTCCTCCTCCTTCCTCCCTCTCCCTCCGTCTCCCTCTCCTCATCCCTCCTTCTCCCTCTCCTCATCCCTCCCTCTCCCTCTCCTCATCCCTCCCTCTCCCTCTCCTCCTCACTCCTTCTTCTCCTTCCTCCCTCTCCTCCTATTCCTTCCTTCCTTTCCTCCTCCTCCTTCCTTCCCCTCCTCCTCCTCCTTCCTTCCTCTCCTCCTCCTTCCCTTTTATCCTTCTACCTCTTTCTCCTCCTCCCTCCTTCCTCTTATTCCCTTCTATTCCTTTCCTACCTCTTGTCACTTCTCTCATACCTCTTCCTCTCTCCTTTCTCCCCCCATATTCTCCCTCTCCTTCTTTCCCTCCCTCTTTCTTTCACCCAAAGGCAGCCAATCTTTTATTTTGTTCTACACCCCCCCCCTCCTCCACCCACCAGGACCCCTTGGATACCCAACGGCAGTTAACTTTTATTTTCCATGCTCTCCCCCTCCCCCTAGGACCCGTTGCCTGCCGGGGCGTGGGAAGGCGTGAGGGATGGGTCGGTAGCCCCGCCCGCATGTCCTCAGCCGTTCTACCCTATGAAGACCAGTGAAGACTGTCTGTTTCTCAATGTGTTTACACCTCGGGTAAGTTGGTCCCGGAGTTAAATCTCGCAGGCTGCTTCTACTGTTGTTGTTTTTGTTCTTGGTGTTGTAATTTTACTGTGAGGATAATGATTAATGGTACTCTTATTCTTATATACTATACTGCATTTCGATTGATGTTAGTACCAAGTTCTTCATTATCATAATTATCATCATTGTATTGTGATTGTTAAGACTAGTCACGTTCTTCGGTGATTTTAATCGAAACCTTACTTGACAGTTCTTTGCATCTTTCTTAGTTTTCTTACAGTTACTATGACCTTCATTTGCAGCCGTACAAGTCGGACCTCCCCGTCATGGTGTGGTTTTTCCCCGGAGGCTTCGTAATGGGTAGCATGGATATATATCGACCAGAGTATTTAGTTGCGAAGGACGTGGTGTATGTCACCGTTCAGGGCCGTATCGGAATCCTGGGTCGTATAGTTTTTTTTTTTCTTTCTTTCTTTTGTGTATGTTTTTTGTGCATTCATGTATTTTTATTAATATTATACATATCTCTATGACATTTCAGCCAATATTTGATGTATTTCATATTCTCCATTCTGTATTAATATTCCTTCAAAGTCCTGTGTTACGCACAGTACCAGTCACATTTACTGTGGTACAATGGGATTCTATAGTATTAAGGAATGATAAAGTGGCGATAGGTTGAATTCGTCAGAGTATTTGCACAGGGGATCCTCCTTCGCGACATATCACGTAATTCACAACCCTGAAAGTCTAAAAAGTACAAAACCTGTTTGTTGAGTCCAGCTGAGGGTTTGCAAACACGTCCTTTTGCGCTGTTTCGCATTTTCGTTGTCCTTTTTCCTATTCGCAGAACAAAAAACAAGGCTGAACCTGCAGACATCCTGCACATATAACTGAACTGATTTTTTTTTATCACAAGGTTCCTGTTCTGTAGTAATCAGGGCCATTACACTATTCATAATCATAACTGAAAAGATAAGAGCCATTTGATTTATTGAGTTACTGGATATCATTGCGATCCACAATAGGAGACGCTAGCATCTATAGATGTAGGCAACTGTAGCATGGTGTTTTAGGGACGGAGTTCAGTATAATGCCAAAGATCAAGACTAGCAGGAGTCGAGTGAAACGACCCAAGACTATAACGAGGAGTAACGCGAGATGATAAGTACTACCTCCAATTCGAATCCCAAGCTCGTACATTACCAACCCTGACTGACCTCACGGGGAGGGGGGGCTTAGACGGACACTAAGGCCCAATGTAGGGATCACCCTGCCTTAGACCTCAGCCCTTGCTTCAACTAATTTTTTATGGTCTTCTCCCACTTTCCTTTTCCGTCTCTTCTTCATCCACTTCTTACGTCCACTTGCTAAGGTGTGATATCCGTGCTGAAAGAATGAAAGGCTGGCATTGTGTCAGTCCTGAGCAGCATCCGGGAGCTATGGGTACAGTATTTCCTTGGTAAATCACCTAGCCCTTACTCGTATGGGAACCCTGAGGGGTAGACCGTTTCTTCTCCACCATTTATTTCAGGCTCACTATGGCCAAAATGACCCTTATTAGGGTAACTAGCCTATTTGAATTTGATTTCTTTGCATAACCTCTGACCATGGCTCTGACCCCTCCTCGATGTCTGCTGTCAGGTCTGTCCACCAGGGTCATTACTCAACCTTTAGAATATACCCCCTCCTCTCTCCAAACGCCCTCTACTCTATCATCTACTGCACAGTCTTCTTCTGTTTTTACCTCTGCCCCCTTATTACTTCCCTTCATCCCTAATGTCCTCCTCCACACATTACTACCTCGCTCCAAACCACCTCATCTTCCTTCCACCCACATCCTTTAACTCGTTCCACCTCTGCAAACCTTTTGAGTACTCCTTTTGGCCCAGCCAAGTGGGATCGATTCTTTGTGATTTCCCCCTCAGCCCGTTACGTCTAACAATACACTCCTCTTCCAACAGAGTCTCCCAAAACAAGTAGGCAAAGTTTCCCTTCGCAGTCGATTCGATCGTTCATGCTTTGTCACAGATACATCCGAGCCCCAAGCTCGTGTTTTAACAAGTCTGACTGACCTCACTGGCAAATGTCATATCATTTTAGAGCCTCTGCTTTATGTATTTTATCTATAGTTTTGGTTATGCAGTGCACAATACACATTTCACATCACGAGCCTTTAGTCTGGGGCCTCAATTCACGTATGTTATTGGACATAACAAGCATTCAGATCTTTTGGGAGAAGAAAAGAAATAAATATGAATTAAATTCTTTTTTTTCTTTTTTTTTTTCTCTCTCTAACCTCGTGATTGTGAGTGACATTTTGTCGGTTTGCCAGGTATGATGAAGTGAGAACAAGAAATGCGTGTTTCCTTTTCATTCTCTTAGTAATTCAAAACACTTTGCTTCTGACTTTGCAGGATTCCTTTCAACTGGGGACTCTGAGCTCCCAGGCAACCTAGGGCTAAAGGACCAGACTTTAGCTCTCAAGTGGATTCAGGACAACATCCGTGACCTGGGTGGTGACCCAGACAAGGTCACCATCTTTGGAGACAACACAGGAGCCACGTCTGTGCACTACCACATTTTGTCTCCAATGTCAAATGGTAAAATTAAAACCTATATTTCAACAAAAGAGATACAAATGATAAAGATATTGTAATTGTTTCCCCCTGCAGTTGCTTCAGTTTATTTCACTGATATTTGGAAAAGCGAGATGAAGCAAAAACTTGTTTGGCCGTTTTATGAGAACTATTTCAAACTTCCATGCCAGGCTTCATTGGAAATATTACATCATTATATATTAATCTTTTGAAAATTGTATTTCACCTCACTATTGTTTCTTAACTGCCATAGGTTTGTTTAAGCGAGCCATCATGCAGTCAGGAACGGCTCTGTGCTCTTGGGCAATTCGGGAGGACCATAGGTACATAGCGGGTCAGATCGGTAGCTTCTTAGACTGTCCTGGAACGACAGAGAATCCGAATTCTGCAGACCTTGTTGACTGCCTGAAGAAGATCCCTGTTGATCAACTGTCTGCTGCATTGCTCAAACTGGTAGGATTTGAACACGGCAAAGTTGTTTTATTTTGTTATTTGACCCCAATCTTATTCTCCCACTAGGGTCCAAATAGGCAAAAGACGAAATCGGACAATTTTCCTATTCTAGCGAAGTTTTGATTATAAGGTGCATTACTTTATAACTTGAAAAAAAAAAACTTTTTTTTATAGAACCTCTTGGTCAGATATTTGGTTTGGTTTCGTTATCTATCTAAGCATTTTCAAACTGCCTCCTGAGGAAGCTTGCTACAGTTTCATGACATCGCAAAAGTAAAAGTAAATGCCAACATGGTCGACAGAATTGACTATTTACAATTAAATTCTCTTGATAATTTACTTATTTTGTGGATAATAGACCTATAAACTACCAAGTCGTAATCGTATTCCTGCTGAACAAAACATCATCTGGAGTATATTAATAGTTTTATCATTCCCTAGAAGATAAAAAATAATCATAATTAGTATTTCAGCCATCCAGGGTATCTTTGAAGAGCACTTTTATTTACCCTTTTATTTCCATTCTAAAGTTTCGGTTTGGAAGACCTATCTTTGTCATTAACGGTGAACATAATCCCTTTACAGGCGAGAAAAAGATTCCCTCATTGTTACTAACTGCATCCAATCTGTTTTCTTCCACGATTACTTTTCTCGCCCACTTTAAATCTAAACCATAGCTCGCATAACTTGTCATACCTGTGCCTATAACTTAACCTACTTCCATACAAATATAATTTTCATTCAAAGCATAGTCTTACAATATATAATAACCCTTACCATACCCGCATCACTATTTAACTTGTCTCTGGATCTGACAGGACTTTCTGACATTCAACAAGCAATATAGGGCTGTTTTATTTTCAGTTATGTTCAGTGAACTGAACTTCAAACTCCTTTTTTTTGGCCCTGTCTTCGGGTATCGCGAGAACGGCATCGATTCTGGTGCTGGGGACAGAACAGTACCTTCCACCTTTCTCTAATACTTGGGAGAAAGGTGCCTCACTCTCCGACATGAGATTCTAGCTTTTATGAAGGAAGCTGGCTTCCTCTCGAAGTTATATCTTTGGCATTTACCATGTTAACAGAAGAATTACTGCATTCTCTTAAAGTTATTCTATTGTGAACATTTACTTTCTAATATTTGTTCCTATTATTACATTATTTTCATTTATCATTCAGTTTGACACCATATTAACCTGCATCTGTAGTACCAATCTTGATTTTAACTAATTGTTCATTCATCCCATTCTCAAACCCAGCTATTGAAGTAAAGATAGGAAGCCTGATTTTACCGCCCATCCACAAGCATAGTTCTAAAAAATGCATTAAATGAATTCTCTACCATCCCTAAACCTAGTTATTAGAGTAAAATAAAACTAAACTCCATTTTCTTGCCCAACTCCAAGCCAAGCCCTTATGTGATGAGTCCTCGCGTGGATGGTGAGTTTCTCCCAGACCATCCAGCCACACTGGTCAGGGAAGGCCGCTACAACCATGTCGACATTATCGCCGGCAGGACACGGGATGAAGGCACTCTTAATGTCCGAAGTAAGTGGGTCAGCATCTTTCATAGACTTTGTAGGAGCATAAATTGCTTGCCGTATGTGTATGGTTACTCCCATGTCTCATATAGCTTGGGATAATGTGGCGATATTGAGTGATTGACCAGTTTGAAACTCAGTTTCCCGAGCGTTTCTGTCTTTCAGCGTTCTTGCAAGACGGCACAGTGGACGCTCTGATAAAAAACTTCAAAACAGTGGGGCCCTATCTAATGGGATTAAATTATTGGGACGACAACATCGACTTCATTGGCCGCCTCATTTTCCACCGTTACATGGGTCCCATTGAGTTTGACATGAGCAAGGTCAACACCCTGGTCAAGGTAAGCCTGGAAACATGACCATTTTAGGATTGTTCATTTTATGTTTCATTTTCGTTTTCTTCTCAATCTGTGAAAAGTATCTGAGCCGTGTGTACCTGCATATGTGTTTCTTGGATTAACAAGATGCGTTCTCTTAGAAAATATTGCACTTTCATTATTTTTTTGTAAGTGAAAATAAGAGAATATATAGTAGCACTGACTATTGTTCTGATATATGGAAAACAAAGGGAGTTAGCAATAGAATCATGAAGGTGGTTGTTTGTATACTCACTGTGTCGTGTTCGTATATATATATTTGTTTGGTGTTTCTCTACGATGCTTGAGGGGGAAGAATACACCAATTAAAACTAAAGTAGGTTCATTGGAGATCAGCTCTGACAAAAATAAAAGAGAGTTCCTCATAGTCCTGTGCACCACGCGTCAGCTTCTGCCCGAGAGTGCTACTGCCAGACGTGTGACTACAGAGACAAAATAAAATATTGTACTCTACAAATTATACAGAGAATCTCACTCTTTTACATAGGCGATATGCTACACAGCAATATAAACTAAACATAATCTTCTATATTTCACATGGTGTAACATATCACACAAAAGGCAGTATATATATAATATAATCATATAATTATCACAATATAGGTACGATAATATTTTCATCATATCCTGTATATGTCGGCATCACAATATGGCACTCACAACTCACATAAGTATCACAACTCACTTCATTATCACAACCCATAGTGGTGAGATGTTCTCTCGTGATCACTAGTTTGGCCTAATTTAAATCTTGTTCATTCCAAGCTAATTGGTGACTGCTTCTTCAATATATGCATCATGGATGCTATAGAAAACCATGCAAGAGACATCGCCTTTGGTAATCGTGTCTACGCTTACGAGCTGCAGCATCGTGGGCAATACACCTTCACAGACCTATACATGGGACCTACACCTGATTGGATTTTGAATGGCAAGGACTTGTATTATTATAATTGTTAATATTATCATCATTATTATTACCGGCAAATACACGTGAATATGTGTATGTAGGCGTGTGTGTTTGTTTGCTTGCTTGCTTGTGTGTGTTCGTATATGTATATGTAATATATGTGTGTGTGTGTGTGTGTGTGTGTGTGTGTGTGTGTGTATTTATATTTATATTTATATTTATATTTATATTTATATTTATATTTATTGTGATTTTAGACTAGAAACTTGATTGATATAGTGACCTGCTTCATTATAAATGTGCAGTTTGGCCTTTTCTATGTCACAGATTTTTACTGTCCTTACTATACTATTCAAATACACGCAGATGTTAGCCACATGGACGATTTGCAGTACCTGTTCAACTTTGACAATCTCAATATCAGCTTGAGTAAGGAAGAAGATCTCTTCGTTTCTCGGATCATGGTAGACCTTTGGACCAACTTTGCTGCTACTGGGTAAGAGATCCCTATACCTAAGCCATAACAATTACAACCAAATCTAAATCTTATCAAGTACCTAATACCAATGCAGCCTAATTTTGAAAAGATATAACACTTGTAACAAAGCATAGCTGTGTGAATTGATTGCATATAAAGAATTTAACAATCTTCAGCGACCCAACGCCGGATATGTCAATGGGATTCAAATGGACACCGACTGAGGTCTCGAAGACTTCTTACCTCGGCATCACCACATCCCCAACCATGAAGGTCTTCGATGATCACCAGGTACATAGATATCATATTCATAGGCCTTGTACACACTAGGATACATCTGCATACATTTTTGACCTGAGGATTTGCTTACATATTTGACCTATCTTGTTATTAATGAAAACCTACACACGTTTCACGATATTGGTGTGGGTTTTTCTTAGACAATAATACTTAGGAACAATGAATAGTGTAGGTTTACTATAGTGTTCGTGTCTTGTTTAAAAGTATGTATGTCGTATATTTCAGACATATTACTAGTAATGTTTCAAACTACATGTGTAAAATCCTTACTTGAGCATTGGTATCGGTAATACAGACCTAGCCTATTGATAAGTAATAAGGATCACGGTAAACATCTATCATATATACTGTAAAAATTCTTCAAGATATTGCTATACACACGTTACATTGCTTGTATTTTCTCCCAACTAATTATCAGTTTCTCAACGACCTAGAAAGAATCTAGTACTCCTTCAGATGTTCACTCTGTGCCTACTTACCTTTGAAGTGCTAAAGGTTCTTTCTTCAGTTCTCTCTTCTCCATAAATGAGATTTTGACAATTGCCTTTCAGTGTGACATGGCATACTGAACGGAGCCTTCGTGTAACTGTATGTAGCTTCAAGTATGAGTATTTGCTATGCATGAATTAACCTCTATCTCTTTTCTACAGGACTTGGAATTCTGGAGGAATCTACCAAAGAAGATGAACAAGTTGCTGTATCCAGAGCGTTTTCACAGAACTAAAACTGGGAAGCAGTAGTTGTTACCATACCATGATGCTACCATATCAGTTACGATGGGTATTTCGTTACCGTTATAACTGCAGTGTGGGGCATTAGCTGGGATTTTTGGTAGACAGTGAATATGGACTCGGCCTGATTTTCAATTACTCTCATTGTTTAAGGCCTTTTGGGACTAGCATGAACAGAGGCATTATATACTCAGTTTATATTCTCTGTAAAGAAATAAATTGTCATTAAATAAAAACATTGTTTTATATCTAGTTACATAATCATCTTAAAAAGCAAAACCAAGTCACGTAACTGGTAATAAGCGAGTGTTAAATAAGTCCTTAAAATTTTCTAGTGGTACACCAGGTTGAGGAAAACGATTTTACAAAAATGTTAAAAGTTTGGCGTAACCCTTATGTTCTGTGTGACGGCAAACATCTATTTATAAGGTTATGAACTATCTTTAACCCGTTCTGGTTAACGTTAAAAATATTTTTGTTTATATTTTCTGTTGTATCATCTTTATAGGCATTTCCACATGCCATAATCATGAAGCAATAAGTGTGTTCGTAATGACCTGTTCAGTCAAAACAGGAAAAAATCATGATGGCAATGTGAAAAAAGTTAACTATATTTTTCATTTTCATCCGAATTCGTCGTTGGTAATTTTTTATTACTTTTCGTGACTGATTATTTTCCCTTCTCAAAACATTGCTATAGGTATTGTATTTGTTACTAATAAAGGCTAAAAAAATAAGAAGGGAGCGTATTTAAAATTTAGAGAATAAATTTTCATTTTGCCATCAACAGTTCAGTACAATCACTTGCCTTATGTAGTTATGAATATTTAATCTTAGGATACACACTTATCATCAAAGAAAGAATATAGCATAGGGATACAGCTGTATAAATATATGATGTGATATATATATATATATATATATATATATATATATATATATATATATATATATATATATATATATATATATATTATTTTTTTTTTTTTTTTTTTTTTTTTTTTTTTTTTTTTTTTCCAACTTCAGACAAAAATGTACACCACATATGAGTACGGGTATTACTATCATACGAAAACAAACAAAGATTAACAGTGTATATACTCTTTACCTGTCTTCTGCAATACACATCACAAAATATATATAATAAATGCACTGAATAGGGTACAAAACAAAAATACAAAAGTGAAAAATACTGGACCGTCGGTTACTCTCTGAGACCCGATCAAACGAACATCTTTGTATTTTTATTTAAAATATCATAATTTTGATCTTTCTCGCCCTCCCTCTGTCTTTCTTTTCCTCCTTTCCTTCATTTTCTCTCTCGCTCTATTTCTCTTCCTCCACTCTCGCTTTCTCTCTCTCTCTCTCGCTCTCTCTCTCTCTCTCTCTCTCTCTCTCTCTCTCTCTCTCTCTCTCTCTCTCTCTCTCTCTCTCTCTCTCTCTCTCTCTCTCTCCTCCCCCTCTCTCACATCCTTCCCTTTCCCCTCTCCCTTCCTCCTATTCTAACCTGATAAGAATGATCCTAAAAAAAGGACGAGTATATTCTTCAGGTGAAAAGATATTTTAAATAAGATAAATTTCAGTGAATTTGACGATGACTGCACCTCTCTCATCAGAAACGAAAATTCAGAGATGGCCAGTCAATTGATAGAGATATACATTCAAGTCAATTTCCTTCTAAGATAAACAGAGGTTCATAAAACATGGTGGCCTCTTAGATCTAACTTTCGGCTATTGGTGTTTTAGCACTATAAAATTTCAAAATATTTTGTTTTCAATGTTTACAGTGCATGATACTTTATCATCTGTGAAAACCGTATTAGATATTTCCGATCCTGATAGATGTATAATGGCAAGTTTTGATATTACCAATCGCTTCACAAATGTTTGTTTAAACAATTACAATCATCACTAACAAGTTAGAATTCAAGAAACTGCTGAAAATTGTCACTAAAGACAACACATTCTTCTTTGATGGCACATAATACATATAGATCGACTGATCCATCTGTGTAGTATGCTCTGCTTCCTGGAGGAGTGATGGTTGCAATGACCCTCTGAGTTTCTGCCTTTAGGCTAGGCGTGGGATATTCATTCTTTTTGGTTGCCAGTCTCATGACCGAGAATTCTATCGAGGTTTGTGCCCACGGCGGAGCTTCAACAAAGTCAGGGTGGGGGGAGCCCATACCCTTGGCAAGAAGTGGTTCTTTGAGCTGATGGCGTATTAACACCCTGGCTGTGTGAGACAGCCAGGAGTTGTTTGCAAAGAGCTTGTTATCTTGTTCTAGGCCAAGGGGAGAAGGTTTGCCTCCTTCGCCCACCTTGGGGCACCCAGAATGACCCTGGCGGCTTCGTTTTGGACTGTCTCCAGTTGGTCTTTATGTTTTTTCTTAATGCCAATCAGAGCAAGGGAGGCATAGTCCACAATGGGCCTGACAGTATGTACATAGAATGATCTTATTACTCTGTGTCTGGCCCCTATGCATCTCCCACTCATTGCTCTCATGACAGACAGTCTTGATTTTGTTTGGTCAACCAGGTACTGGACCTCCTGGAAGGAGAGGGTCCGGTCTATCCTTACCCCAAGGTAGAAGTAGTCCTGAACCCACTCCAAGTCCATTCCCTGGATTTTCAGACTTGTGCCTTGAACTCTCTGTCTTAGAGCCATGGCTTTGGATTTGGCTGCAGGCATCTTTAGTCCTGTCCTACAACACTCCTCGGATACGAGGTCCAGACAACACTGGGCTTTGTTTAGGCAGTATGGTCCAGTGGAGATGATAGCAAGATCGTCTGCATAGGAGATGATCTTGCACCCCACTGGGAGGTTTATGATGAGGATACAGAACATTAATGAGTTAAGGAGGGCTGGACTGAGAACCCCACCCTGTGGCGTTCCATTCCCTAGTGGCATGTGCTGTGATAGGTTACCTTGGAATTTGACTCTAGCTATTCTATTCCTAAAGTAGTCACCTATCCAAGCCAAGAGCTTACCTCTGATTCCTTTTTGGATCAGGCTCTCCTGAATGGCAAGAGGACTTGCCAATTCAAAAGCCTTCTCCAGATCAAGGAATACTACCACAGATGTGCCCGTGCTTATTGTGCTCAAGAGCGTGGCTATGCTGTGTGCTGTGCTCATGCCTCTGGTGAACCCGTGGAGGTGTTCATGTGGGGGTCCCATTTTCCATCGGAGCCGTTTCAGTACCATCCTCTCGGCCGTCTTGACCAGACAGCTGAGGAGAGAGATGGGGCAGTACTTCCCTGGCTCCCTTGGTTTAGGGATGGGAATTATGGTAGCCCTCTTCCAACTCTGGGGTAGAGTGAAAGTTTCCCAGGACTTGTTGCTGAGTTGCAGGAATGCAAGCTCACTTACTAGTCCCAGGTGGGAAATGATGGGGTACGAGATCCCATAGGAGCCCGGGGCTGTGTTACAACTGCATTTATATGCATTTCTTAGTTCCCTCAGAGAAAAGATAATGTCTGAGTTATCAGGTTTGGCTGCCCTTTCCCTGATATGAGCAAGTCTGTCTGGTTGTAGGCGTTCTTGTCTTGCCCTCGCAGAGAACTCATGCGCCAGTCTGGTCATGGTGCGTGCATCTCGGGGCTGAGCGGTAGCTCGCTTGACCGGTTGCCATAGCTCTGAGAGGGTGGTATGGTGGTCGAAGGACTCACACCATTCCAGCCACTTTTCCTGCCTGACTCTGCTGGCAGTTTCCTTGGCATCCCTGACAGCCTCCCTTAGGAGGTTGTCGGGGGTTCTTTGCCTTCGAAAATGTTTTCGGCACATATTTACCCTATGGTACCTCCCTAAACTCGTCATTAAGTCAGGCGTCTTTGCTGAATCCTGGACCCAGGCGAGTTTTGGTATGGTCAGTGAGTCCTTGCCTCATCAATGGCATTACAGTCGGCCGTACACTTCCACATTTTCACTTTGTGTGGTTCGTTGCTTCTAAGGCGCGCGTGCCAGGGTGTTTCTGCGCGAAACGCTGCCAGTTGGCCTTGTCTGTTTTTCCATCTTGGATTCGGTCATGGCATTTCGCTGGCCCTCTCCCTGATTCTCCTTGACATGCCAGCCAATCTTCTCCACCAAGTCGTAGTGGGCCAGGGTTAGGTCTAGGACCCCTCCTCTGACATACATTGGGCTCTTGGGTATTGAGGAGAGCGAATCTTAAGGGAATGAGCATCAAGCACGTTTGGCTATGTGATAGTCAAGCCGCATCCGTTGCCTAAGCAGAAGCTAAGGATGGGGTGTCGTTGTCCTCCCCCTATGATCCCTCGTTTCATTGTTGTGCTGCAGAAGCAGCAGACCTGGCTGATGTGTTAGGTACACAGGTGACCGGCTGTACACATTGGTAACAATTTCAGGGGCCCCCCGGCCAGGTGCATCTTGACGGCAAGACATTCCAACATCTTTCCAGTGCGGGTGTCATCGGCTATTTGCGGACGACATGATACCCAGACAAGCGAACAGGTATCCATGATAATGTTCTACCTGGATCAATGACATGTCAAGCTCCTTGATCTCACTATTGTGTGGAGGATGGCACTCCTGCGGAAAAAGCCATAATAATGTTCCACTGCAGAATGCTTAGATTGCGTGTCTGGATGTTACTTCAGATGATAGTGTACATAGAGACATCGTGGTAAATTCGGATTGCTAATTTCGGAGTCTGACACTCCACTGCGAAGTCCTCACTGTTTAGTGGATCTGCTTCGCGTGTCATGCTATCCCTGGGTCCACTGGTTGGTGGAGAGCCTTTGGTAATCTGATCGTGTATCTGGCTTTCTCTTTTCAGGCTGTTTCTTTTGCAATTTTTCTTGCTGTCCTTCGCTGGCGATGGTCATGGCGACCGTGACTTGCCTTCTCAGCCTCCTCACCAATCGCCCTTCCCATAGGCTGTTGCCACTAGCTGTGGACTACAGCAGTCAACAGAAAAATAAATTCCCGGGACATTGTCCTCCTCACGAGAGGTCTTTTCGCTCTTGGGGGACCCTTTGTGGTCGCGTTTGAACCTTTATTCCTGTGGTTCTGCCTTTTTCATTTTGGAGAACTCCTGTTACAGTCGGAGATCTCCGGTTTCTCGCTGGGAGGCGGCTTCCTTTCCTCTTTAGAGGTCGGGAGGTCTTCTCCTTTTTGTTCTTTTCCCCCAGAACATAGGTGCCTTGCGGGGCGGGAACAAGTCTGGTCGCATTCTTAGCAAACCTCATGCCGCTTGAGGGCTGCCTCTTTCCTGTCAGAGGCAATGCCCAGAACTCGCAGGCATGAAGCCTTTTGTCACAGTTGGGACCTTTGGTTTGTTGTGTTTCGGCGATCTTTTCCTCTTTGTAAGCCTATGCACACCCCATTGTGTGTGTGTCTTGTTTCAGCACCACATTTAAGGCTTGGCTGTGCAGCTAGCCTGGTGGTGTCCAGAGTCCGAAGCACCTTGTGCACTTGAAACACTGAAGTGGTCAGGCCGGTATGCTCGAGAGGCTTGTAGGTAACTCCAGTTACACAGATCAAGGTAGAGGGTGGTGGTACCTTTCATGGGTCACCAGGACTTGCCTGGGTTGAGTCTTCCTTTCGACATTCGGGAAGCCTCCACGAACGGTGTGTTTGATGCGATCACCGTCCCCATAATACTAGACTGAGAGCCAAGTAGCACCATCTTGACCCTCTTTTTCCTCGGGAAATTCGTATGGAGAGGCACACTTTCCTCAGCAATCTTTTCAGTTCCCTCGTTTCCTGGAGGAAACAAATGAGCTTGATATCTTTGGACATGATGTCATGCCCTGATCTCGCGCAAACCCGAGTCAACAACCAGATTTTTGATTGCTCTCCATGCCCTGACCATTTGGAGGCACGGTCGAACCCTTTGGTTTGACAGGTATCTTAAGTTGGGGGAAACAGCCCCTTGGGGGTCCAGACTCTCCTCAGAGTACGTCTCCGCCCTCGACGTTTCGGCCCTGCCTTCTCGGTCTTTTGGGGCTTGCTCGTGGGGGCGCCACTGTTTCGGCTGTCAACCGATTTCTGTGGTCAGAGAGGTCGTCTAAGGCATACTCAGAACCATTCCTGTCTTGGGTGCTGTGGCCTGGAGTGGCCAGCATGAGAGTCACATACCTTGGACAATTTCGTGGACAGCCATATTTTTACATGTTTTTTTCTGTTTTGTCCATCCATCTTGGCGCACGCGGACAGTGTCCATCCTGTGCTCGGGTTTTCTTTTGCACCCGGAGGGCACAGTTGGCATGCGAGGATGGCTGCCCGTGGTCTGGCCTTGTACGGGTCGGCAACATTAGCATCTGTCGTGTTGGGGGGGTTTGTTTTATTGTCCACTGTATTTGGACAGTGCTATCAGCCCTCACGCCCCACCCACCCGGAGTCCAATAAAGGGAACCTGAGTCTTAGAGCCATGTCTAACAGCACAGGGGTGATGAGGTGAATACATACGCATGCCATATTTAGCATTGCAAGTGGCACTCAAGGACCAGTGTGGTACCAACGGCAGCATGATTTGCTTGACCCTAGCCTCCCGAGGAGTACCAGCTTTTCCCTGACCGGCCTGGATCCAGGTCGCCTGTCGTGCCGGAATAGGAGGACGCAAAGAGGCGTGTTGCTACCGCAGGAGTCTCATTCCAAAGCATCGCTCACACCTCTCCAGGACTCCCGTCTCCCAGCGCCGCACAAGGCCTGCCACGCACGGCAAACACGTGGGGTGAAGGTGTGAACCCGCTGGTGATCAGACACTAGGGGATGCCCTTCCACCCACAGGAGACACATCATCTTACGGAACCACTTGTTGCCTCCTCCCTCTGAAGCAGTCCACCCAAAGGATGCTTCACCTCAGTGAGGGAAAGGAGCTTTGCACTTTTTTCCAGGCGGTTCCTTTTAATCCCTATGAGGACAGCCACCTAAAAGCTTGATTTTACCTTAGTGCGGAAAGGGAGCTCTTACACTTTTTCCTGGCAGTGTCCCTCATCCTCTGAAAACCAACTACCCAAAGTGTTGTTTCACTCAGTGTGGAGGTAGTAGGACCTGTACCTTTCACAGTGAACTCCTCTTCTCTCTGAAACAGCCACCCGAAGGTTGTTTCACCTCGTGAGAGAAGAGGGTCTGCACCTTTTCCAGTAAGTTCCTTCATCCCCTCTGAACACTGCCACCCACAGGCTATTTCACCAAACAAATAAGGGAGATGAATGTCTAATTTTTCCAGGCGATTCTAATGACGGGAAACGGGAAGTTTATTGTTCTGTCCTAGCAGCATAGCTATTTAGACAAAACCAGGCTGAGGCCTGACATAGTGAGGGGTCTCCTATCTTCCTTATTCGTTTCCTATGCGAAACGCGAGAGTGGCAGTCATCAGATGTCTGCCATACCAGATCCCTAGCACAATACAGAATCGGCAAACTCGCCCCCGTAAGGCAGGCACTCTAAGGGCCCCCCAGACACACCCTCCCCTGCGGGAGATGAAAGGTCTGCCCACGTCCGCAGCACACGCCCGAGATGAGGTCCGTTCACCAGGTGTGCACAGAGTTTCCTAATGCAGAAATCGTATATGAAACAGAATAGGCTAGAGGGCACGATGCTACATATGCAAGCAATATAGCATCGTGTAGCAACAGAGTGAACGCGTCACCGTCCGATAACGCGTACAGAGGCCGAGGTCGAAATGCATTGACCGGGGACGGTACAATCTCTTTAATCCGACAATGCAAAAAGCCGATCCGGACCGAGGGGTCATAGTAAGCTCTCTTGGCATTATCTGGCTTGACGTCGAGCGCCTTTGCCGCACATCCAACCTTTCCGCTCTGAATCGCCAATATCATCACATACGATATCCTCATGTAGGGCTAATTCACCTGCAGGAAGAGAAGAGACGAAGAGTCCTTCCAAGGTCCGGCCTGCGAGGTCCACGTGGTGTTTGTTGTAACATGTTGTGTCGTATATAAAGTTCTGTATCTTTATCTGTATTCTATGTGCTAATTATATTTCAGCTCCTGACTGCAATATAGATTCACTAAACAAACTTATTATATTTTATTATTTATTATCATTATTACTCTTATTATATTATTATTATTAGTAATTATTATTATTATTATATTATTACATACAGACATACCGCGTTGTGTGTGTCTATGTGTACGGGTATGCATATACATTCTATATATATATAATATATATATAATATTATATAACTATATATTATATCTTATCTATTAGATCTAGATAGATGGATAGATAGACTAGCTAGATAGATAGATACACACCACAAAGGCAGAGACACACAATACACACACACACACACACACACACACACACACACGCAGGCACCACACAAAATCACACCACACATAACACACCACACAACACACACACCACACACCTCACACATATACTATATATTATACTATGATATTATATATACTATATATCATCTTCACATATATATATCTATATATATATGATATATATGTATGTATTACTATATATATTCTATATATATATATATATATATCCTTATATACTATATATATTACTCTTTGTATGTATGTATGTATACATGCATGTGCATATATCTCTAGGTGCTATATGTGTTATCAATTACGTTTCGTGATTTAGAGAACCTACGTCGGATATTAAATAATTTCTCCGTACAGCAACGGTTCATAGAAAACGAAAACGGTTCTTATTATAGAAACGTAAAATTTGTCCAAGGATACCGCCTTGTAATTATCTTTTCATTATCAAATATAAATCAGGACAGTGTAGAAATAACTCATGCTGGAAAAACTAAAACCAGGGAAATTTTTAAAATGAGGACATGATAGTAGTTATCACAGTCGTTTTGAAAGGCCTTTTTGATTATTTTAGGTGGGAAAAAACTACTGCATTGATAAAACCCTTTAAATTGGACGTATTTTTTAAATTTTATATAACATCTTTTATATAATGTAATGTAAAATATATATATATATATATATATTATTATATAAAATATATATATATATTTTCTATATATATATACAAATATATAATATATAATTAATATATATATATATTATATATATATATTATATAAATATGTTATATATATATATATATTTTATATATTAGTATGTATTAATATATAAAAAAAATATAAATATATATATATAATTTTTAAATTTATCATATATACAATTTTGTATATATAAAAATTTTAATATATTTAAAAAATATTTTAAAATATATATATCATAAATAACATTAATATATATTAAATATATAATAAATTATATAATACATCACACATACACACACATACACCCCCCAACACACACAAAACACACACACAACACACACACACACAAACAAACCACACACACACATATTATAATATATATAATATATATATATTATAAAATAATGTATTATATACCATTATATATATACATATACATATATACACACACAAATATTAAAATAATTACTAATATACACACACAAACCACACACACACATATATATATATTTATTAAAATATATATTTTATAATATAAAATAATATATATATATAAAAAGATAGATGATAAATGATAGATAATAGATAAAATAGATAGATATATGTAGTGTAAAATTATTGTATATATAAATAAAATATATATATTAATATATATATATTATATTATTTATATATACATATATATACATATTTATATATATATTATATTATATTATATATATCCATATTGTGTGTGGTGTGTATGGGGTCTGTTTTAAAATATATAATATATATAATTAATAATATATATATATATTATTTATAATTTATTGTATGTATGTTGTATTATACAGATACATACATATATATGATGTATGATAATCATATTCTTTTATCCCTCTTCTATCTATATATATGTATATATTTTGTTGAATTTAATATATAATATATTATTTTATATATATTATATTATATATTATAATTGTATTTATTATTGCATATATATTTTTAAAAATATAATAATAT
>NW_023657663.1:10000-22500 GCF_015228065.2 Penaeus monodon
TAAGGGTTTTTCCCCTGGAGGCCAATAATTTAATTAAAAAAAAAACAAAACAAGTTTTAAAAAATTTTTACCCCTACTTAAACAGCTTTCCTAAAAATTATGATGAGATTTTAATAACAATCAGTAAATTTGCTCACATTATGAAACCTTTCAAAGGTTTTTTGATAGGGGCAACCATAAAATTTTTTCCTTAACAAATTAGTCAATTTAAAATTGATACCTTTTGGTTTAAAAGTTATTTAATAAAAGGGCCCCCATCAAAACAAAACACAAAACAACAAGTACCTTTTTGGTTTTCTGCAAGCTCTATTTTGGTCGATCCTATTTAAAATTTTCAAAAATTTTTTAAAAAACAATATCCAAACGCCTTTTCTAGTGCAGAAAACGTAAATGGTTCACAGTTTTTTCAAGAGCTCAGTAAACAACTTAAAACGTTATAAGAAAAAAACCCAACATACTTTTTACCAACAAAATTTATTTTGACCAAATGGCCTTTAAAACTAAATCCACATAAAACTCAATGTATATTCGAGGTATCGGCAAAACATAGCTAAATTCCCAATGACCAGCCATAGATTTGATCTAGACAGTTCATGACATTTGAACCCACTTTTGACAAAATACACGGGAAATAGGGTACCCTGGTAATCTTAATCACATAAAAAAACAAATCACTAATGAAACTAAAATCAGGGTTGGAAAAACTCAGCTCAAAGCAAAATTTTAACTATTGTTCAAACATTTTGGGGTCAACTAAAAAAACCCAATGCAAAAATTGCAAAAAAACAAAAATTTTTTGCCAAGTTGCACTAGGTAATATTAGTAAAACTTATCACATCACCCCCCAAAATCAAAAAATTTAAAAAGGTTTTAAAAGTCCATTCTAAAAAGCAGCATGACACAAATGTATTCATTTACAAAAATCATTTTATGGGAATTATCCGAAGGGGTTAATGACCTTGGAAACTGTAGGGAACCACATCAGTGGGGCCAGATACGTCTTAAAATTTTCTTTCGTTTTAAAAGATCAAATACCTATACAGGGGGATGTCCCAAAAGGAAATACGTGGACCCATGGAATCATGCTACCAGATAATATAAGAGACATTAAGACTTCTGTAATTTTAAAAAGAATTTTAAAAAACCCTCTTAAATACACAAAAGTAAAAAAATGTTTTTTTAAAAAATAACCATTGTAATTTAATGGAATAAAGTTTTTGACTTTGAAATTTGACTCCCCTCTTCTTTTCTCTCTTTTTCCCTTTTTCCTATCACTCCTCTCTTTCCTTTCCTTCTTTTCTCTCTCTCTCTCTTCCCCCCTCCCCTCTCTCTCTTCTCCCTCTCTCTTTCTCTTCCCCTCTTTTTTCTCCCCACCCCCCATCTCTCCTCTCCATATGGTAAGATTAATTAATTAAAATTACAATATCTCTAATTATATATATTAAAATATATTATATAATATATAATATTATATATTATTATAACTAATTATTATATTATTTTTAAATTTTATTAAATTTTTATTTCTAATTTTAAACCAAAAAGATTGAAACCCTGAGTGCAAAGAAGAGTGCATATTCAAAAGAAACCAATGCATCTTTCATCCCCTTTTTTTTTTTTTTTTTTTTTTTACCTCCCGTTAATTAAGATAATTATGTTGGTAATCACTCACCTTCTAGGCTAAAAGGCTAGGGAAATTTTTTGAAGTTCATCTAAAGATCTTTTTTAACGTTTTTAGGGGTTTTTGCAAGAATCTTTAGATTATCTTTAGCCAAATGTGATTTTTTTTCTTAAGATCCCCTTTTTGTGGGGTTTTGTGGTTTTTTGTGTGAAAATTTTTTTCTTGGGCTTAACCCAAAATTGGGTTTTTATTTCTGTTTACACCTGCCCCTCCCCCCCACCACCCACCAAAAAAAAAAAAAAAAAAAAAAAAAACACTTGTTCTACAATTTTTCCAAAAAACTAGGGGAAAAGAAAAAATAAAAATGATTTCCATTTTTTTCTGGAATTAGATACAAAGTTTCACTCCTGTTGTGCTGCAGCCAAGAACAAAAAACCTGTGCGATGTTCTATACAAATGGTGAAAATATAGAAAGAGAAAATAAAAACAAAAATTTTTATTTCCCCTAGAATTCCCAGAATTACATAAAAAACCTCCCCATTTTTTCTGGTTTTTTTCAACGTAGGTTTGTTTGTTCTTTGCTGGAGCGCCAACAGGGGCGCAACCTATTTTTGGCACTCAATCGCTCTAAAAAAAAAAAAAATTTTCTATCAAATATAAAAAAAATTTTTAACCAAAACTTAAAATTTAAAAAAATCGCATCTAAAAAATGAAGAAAACGTCAAAACGCATCTAGAAAATTTAAAAACAAAAAATCAATCAAAAAAACATCATCATCAATCGCATCTAAAAAAATTTTAAAATTTCGATCAAAATAAAAATATCTAAACCAAGCTTAATAAATTTTAAGACTTGGCTTCTTTTTTTGAAAAAAGGAAAAAATCAGAAACTTATCTTATCTTGCCAAAATTTAAAAAAAAAAAAGATGTCAAAACATAAAAAATGATAAGTAAAAAATGTAAAAAATAAAAAAATCTCCAAAAAAAAAAATAAATGACAATAAAAAACAAAAAAAGAAAATAAAAGAATAGTGATAATAAAATAATAATAAATGATAATTAATAAAAAGTTAAAGAATAAATGATAAAAATAAATAATAAACAAAATATTAATCAATTTATTTACTCTATCTATTTTTTCTATCTAAATTTTCCCTCTATCCACCATCTACCTATTCATCTATCTATCCTCCCTATCTATTAAAATATCTATCCCCATCTATCCATCTACCACTATCAACCCATCATCTATCTATCCTTTTTTTCTTTTACTATCCATCCATCCTTCCATCCATCTACCTTTTCATCTACCTCCATCCCCCTATCTATCTATCCATCTATCTCCATCTATCTACCTTCGATTATCATGCTCTGTCCTATCTATCCATCCTTCCCTCTATCTATCTTCTATTATTTTTTATTCTCTTACTTTCCTCTTTCTCCTCTCCTTAACTCCCTTAATCCTCTCGGAAAATCGAAGAGAAAAAAAAAAAAAAAAAGAAACTAAATCACTAAAAAAAAAAAAAATTCTATTTATGTTTAAGGGGACGAGGCTTTGGCTTCGCTGCCCCTTCCGTAATTAAATCCGGATTAAATTTCGTTCGGGAAGTTGAATCCGGATTTAAAATTTTCGTTCGCGTAAATTGAATCCGGTTAACTGTCGTTCGGTAAATTGAATCCGGACTAAATTGTGTTTCGCGGGAATTTTAATCCGGTTAAAATTGGGCTTCGCGTATAAATACTTATATATGAATAAAAAATTTAATATTTAAAAAAATACTATTTATGTATATATATGTGTGGTTGTGGTGTGTGTATACAACATATTATATATATAATATTATATATTATTATATATATAAATTTTATATATATTTATATATAAAATATATAATTATATATAAATTATATAAAATTTTTTATATATATATATATATATTTTATATATATATAAAATATATAATTATATATTATAATGCTTATATATATATATATTATATATATATTTTATTATAATTTATATATAATATAATATTAAAATTTTATATATTTATTTTTAATATTTTTTATATATATACTTTAATATATTTATGTATATGTATTTATTGTTATTTTTTATATACATTATAAATATATTTATATATATATAATATATATATATAATATTATATATTAAATTAATTATATTTATGTATAACACAACCACACACCATTAATACATAAAATTCGTATTTTCAATTATAAATATTTATTCAATTAAAAAATTTAACGCGAATGTCAATTTATCCGGATTCAACTTACGCGAACGACAATTTAGTCCGGATTCACTTACGCAACGACAGTTTACCCGGATTCAATTTTACGCGAAGAAAAATTTAATCCGGTTTTCAACTTACGCGAACGACTTTTAATCCATTTAATTACGCGAACCAGCCGGAAGCCAAACCCTCGTCCCCCTTAAACATCAATAAAATTTTTTTTTTTTTTTGTTGATTATTATTTTCTTTTTTTGTTTTTTTTTTTCCCTTGATTTTCCGGAGGATTTAGGAGAGTTAAGGGGAGAGGAAAAGAGGTAATAAGATATAAAATAAGTAAGAAATGATAATAAGGGAAGGAGGATAGATGACAGATGCATAGATAAAATCGTTTGTAATAGAGGGGACTGTTTAGTGGAAAAAGATAGATGGATGGTGGATAGATAAAATGGTAAATGGATAAAAGGATGGATGGAAGATAGAAGACAAATGGATAGATAGATAGAGGGTTTTTTGATAGTGGATGTGGATAGAGGGATGGAAGATATTTTAATAGATAGATGGAGGATAGAAATGAAAGGTAGATGGGGGATAGATGGAAAATTAATAGATAAAAAATAGAGTAAAAAAATTGATTAATTTTTTGTTTATTATTTATTTATTATCATTTATTCATTACTTTTTATTATTTCATTTATTATTATTTTATTATCTACTATTCATTTTTTTTTTCTTTTTTGTTTTTATTGTCATTTTTATTTTTTTTTTTGGTATTATTATTTTATTTTTTACTATTCTTTTACTTATCTTTTTTATTATGTATGACTATTTTCTTTTATTTTTAAATTTGGCAAGATAGAAAATTTCATTGATTTCCTTATTAAATAAAAAAACCAAGTCTTAAAAATTATATTAAGCCTTGGTTTAATATTTTTTATTTGTCGAATTTAAAATTTTTTTAGATCTTTGAGTGTTGACTGTTTTTTTTGTGTGTTTTTATTGATTTTAATTTCTAGATGCGTTGAGCGATTTTTTCATTTTTTAGATGCGATTTTTTGTATTAACCCTTGGGTTTTAGATATTTTTATTTTGATAGTAATTTTTTATTTTTTAGATGCGATTGAGTGCCAAAAATGGGTTGTCGCCCCCTGTTGGCGTCCACAAGAACAACAAACCTACGCTGTTTTAAAAACACAAAATAGGAGGCCCCTTTTATGCTTTTTCGGGGTAATTCTAGGGGAAAAAATTATTGTTTTTTTATTTTCTCTCTTCTATATTTTTCACCTTTGTTATAGAACATCGCACGGGTTTTTGTTTTTTTTTTGCTGCGCACCAACAGATGAAAACAATTTATGCTAATTCCAGAAAAGGGAAATCATTTTTTTTTTTTTTCTCTCTCCTATTTTTTTCTCTTGCAATTGTAAACAATTTTTTTTTTTTTTCTTTTTTTTTTTTTTTTGGGTGGTGGTGGGAGGAGGAGGAGCGGTGTATAACAGTAAATAAAATCACATTTTAGGTTAAGACAAGCCAAAATTTCACACAGAAACCACACAACCCCAAAAAAAAGGATCTATAATTGTAAAAAATCACATTTTGGCAAAAGATAATCAAAGATTCTTGCAAAAACACCTAAAACTTTTTAAATAAAGACATAGTTAACTTAAAAAATTTTCCTACCAGCCTAGAAGGTGATGCATTTACCTAACATAATTATCTTAATTAACTGGGGGGGTAAAAAAAAAAAAAAAAAATGGTGTAATGCATTGGTTTCTGTTAAATATGCACTCTTTTTTGCACCGGGTGTTCTAATCCCTTGGATTAATCTAGAAATAAATAATTAATATAATTAAATATATAAAATTTAATATATTATTATATTTTTAATATATATATATATATATATATATTATATAATATATTATATATTAGAGATTATGTAATATTAAATTTAATTATTTTTTACCTATGGGAGAGAGGAGGGGGGGTAGGGAGAGAAAGAGAGGAAAGAAAGAGAGAGAGGAGAAGAGAAGAGAGAGAGGGGGAAGAGAGAAGAGAGAGAGAATAAAAAGAAAAAGAAGGAGGGGATAGCAAAAGGAAAGAGAGAAGAAGAGAGAGAGAAGGAAAGAGAAAGAGAGGAGTGATGGGAAAAAGGAAAAGGAAGAAAGGGAGAGAGAGTCAAAGTAAAATAAAAACACTTTATTCTTTAAAATTTACAATGGTTTTCTTTCTAATACATTTATTTTAAACATCTGTGTATTTAGAGGTTTTCTTTTAAATTTTTTTTTAAAATTTAAGAACTTTAAGTCTCTTAAAATTATCTGGTAGCAGATTCCTGGTCCCGTTTTCCATTTGACATGCCCTGTATGGTATTTGATCTCTTAACAGAAAGAGAATTTTTCTAGACGTATCTGGACACCTGATGTGTTTCCCCACAGTTTTTTCCCAAAGGGCCCTTAACCCCTTTTGGTTTTTCCCATGAATGATTTGTAAAAATTAAACCTTGTGTCATTGCTGCATTTTTAAAAGGCTTTTTAACCTTCTTTTTTTTTTGATATTTTTGGGGGATGTTTCAATTTATAATATTACCTATGCAACTCTGGGGCAAAGTTTTGTTATTTTTGCAATTTTTTGCTTGGGTTTTGTTAGTTGATCCCAAATTTTGAACAAATTTTTAATTTTGCTTAGAGCTAGAGTTTTCACAACCTGATTCTAGTTTCATTAGGATTTTTTTTCTTATGTGATAAGATATACCAGGGTCCCCCTACCCTTTCCCGTGTATTTTTTCCAAAGTGTGGGTTTCAAATGTCAAATCCGTCCCAGATCAAATTTTATGGCGCGTATTGGGGAATTTTAGTATGTTTTTGCCGACTACCTCTGAAAAATACATTGAGTTTTATGTGGATTTAGTTTAAGGGCCATTTGTGTCAAAAAATAATTTTGCTTTTTTAGAGTATTTGGGGGTTTCTTTTTAACGTATTTAAGTTTTTACTGAGTCTCTAGAAAACTGTGAACCTTGACTACGCACTAGGGCATTATGGACATTGTTTGATAAAACATTATAAAATTGTAAAAAGGTCAAACCCAAAATAGAGCCTTGCAGAACACCAAAAAGGGACTTGTTGTTTTTATTTTTTGTTTTGAGGGTCCCCCTTTTACAAATAACTTTTAAAACCCAAAGGTACAATTTTTTAAATTTACTAATTTTTTTAGGAAAAAATTTTATGGTTGCCACTATCAAAAGCCTTAGAAAGGTTGCATAAAGTGAGCAATTTACCCTTTTGTTATTATAAATCTCATCAGTAAAATTTTAGGAAAGCTGTTTTTGTAGATAACTTATTTCTAAAACCCATGTTTTTTTTTTTTTTATAAAAATTATTTGGGCCCCCAGGAAACTCGTTATTTTTATTTGCTACATTTTTTTTTCAAAAATTTTGGATATATAGGGAGTATAGTAATAGGCGAAATTATTTACTTTTTGTATTCCCTGATTTGAAAAATTTGGGGTTTTTCTATACCTGTTTTTCCAAAACCCACAAAAGACACCCAACCAAGAGGTGTTAAAAATTACCATCAAATAAAGTACAGTTTTGCGTGGCTCTCTCTGAAACGCACAGAGCATAATTTTTGTTTTCCCACAGCTTTTGTTTGGCGAAGGTGTTTTATTACTAAGATATTGTTTCTATTCACTGGGTTGTGGTCCCGAAAAAAATTTGTTTTTAACATTGTACCTCTGTTTTTTTTTTTTAAGTAAAAACTTTTGCTCATAAGTTAGTTTTCCAAATTCTTTAAAAAAAAAAATCATTAAAATGGTTTTTTTTGTTTGTATGGCTTTTTGCTCATTAGTGAGGTTTTGTTTGTGAGGCACTAGTGTTTTAACAATTTTCCATGTTTTTTTTTTAGAGTTTCCTTATATTCAGTTTAATTTATTTCGAAGTAATTTTCTTTTCATGTTTAATTAACAAATTTAAAATTTTTCTTTTTGACTTTATAATCTGCCTGAAGGGCGGCCCCATTTCTTTTACTTTTAAAGGGGTTTGGGCATTGTTTTCTATCGCTAATGGTCTTTCATGTCCTCAATTATCCTGGAGCAGGGGGCATCTATAGTTTTTTTGTTTGTAGGGAGCCAGTGGATCAATGTGCTTTGAATAACTTCCTGAGGATAGTTTACTTGGTTGTTTTTTATATCTGTCAGTGACATATTTTTTAGAGTGATTTCTTTAGACAAGATAAGCTCCGAAAATTGGGGCATAGTGTTTAAATTGTGAAAAATTTTTTTTTTTACGGTGTTGCTTTTGTTTTTTTATATTTAAAAGTAATCGTGATAAGTTTTTATGGTCACAACATGACCAGATGACATCGAATTGGAGAATGATGTCTGATCTGTAGTTATTATCAAATCCAATAGAGAAGAAGTGTTTTTTTTGAATTCGTTGGTTTTTCTATTATTTTTTCTAATTTATTTTTCTTAAACACCTTAGCCAACTTAGCATTAGATTTTGTTAAGTCATCATTTAGGTCCCAAAGAAAAACGGTTTCTGTTTTCAATACATTTTTTCTAAAAAACTTTTCAAAATATTCAAAAATTCCGAGGGAGCTGGGTGGGGGCCTTAGACATGCCAGTATTTTAGTAAGGAAGCATGTTCCTTCGTCGGTAAACCCAAAATCTTCTACGATATTGTTAACGCTGTACAGTTCCTGTTTGACTTCAGGGGATCCCCCCACATATACCGTACTCCTCTCCTTGAGCCAGTTTTTCTTTTGGGTTTAAAAAGTAATTGTTCCTCCAAATAAAATTTTTTTATTTTAAAATGAGAAAGAGGAGAGTGAAAGAAGAGACGAAGAAGAGAGAGCATTGGGGGGAGAAAAAAAATATATATATTATATTATTTTATTAAAATTTATCATCTGGGGAAAAGATAAAAGTGGGGGTAAGGGAAAAAGAGGGAAAAGGGAAAAAAAATAGAGAGAGATGAAAAAGAGAAGAGGGAAAAGAGTACTAGATTGATAGATGGAGAAGAGAGAGAGTTTTTTCAATGTCGAATTTTTTTAAAATATAGTTTTTCAAAAAAAAATAAATGCTTTTGGGCCATTATATATATATAATATATTTTATTTATTATATTATTATATATTAAAATATATATATATATATATTGGACCATTTTTTTAAAGCGAAAAAGATTTTAAGGGGTCAAACTTGGTATACTATTTTAGGAAAATTTTGACAATCTAATATGTTTATCATTCATCTGTCATAGAAATCACTTATTGGGATAAACCTTTTTTGGGGAGAACCAACCGCTGGTCATAGCATAACTCCCGTCTGTGCAAAACTTCTTTGGATTAACTCTTTTTGTATTTTGTGGAAAGTGAGTAAACCTTTTTTTATTTGAATATCAAGAGATTTATATTATTATTTTTATTATGTTTTTATATTTGCATGCACTGTATATTTCATACATATAGCATATACACATATATGTAAATTTTCTCTTTAAATATATATATATATATATATAATTTTAAAATATATATAATTTTAATATATATTATAAATAAAGACTGTGTATATTACACATACACCCAAATATTCATGTATGCATGTATATATTATAAAAACATAAAATACATCTGTTCATCATTCTTCATATATATATATATATATATATAATATAATAATAATAATTATTATATATATATATATATATAATTATATATATAAAAATATTGTATATATAGAATATATATATATATAAATTTTATATATATATTATATATAAATTTTTTATATATATTATTAAAATATATAAATTTATAATATATTATATATATATATGGCGAGAGAGGCTTTTTTTCCCCTATAAATATTGTCCTATTTATATCTTCTATCTTCATTATCTATCTATCTATCTAATATATTAATATATTTTATATATATATTATTATATATATAAAAATTAATTGAATTTAAAAAATTTTTTTTGTATACATGCATTATATATATATATTATATATAATATAAAATATTATATTATATATATATATAATATAAAACTAAATAATTTATATAAAAAATATTTTTCATTTTTAAATACATATTACATATTTTAAAATTATTATATATATTTATATAATTTATATATATATTTATTTTATATATTTTAAATTTTATATTTGTTATATATTCTACTTTCAAAAACTGTTTTTCTTATATGTAAATTTTTATATTAGTAGATGAATACAAAAATTTTTTTACTACATATATATGGTTTGCTTGTATTAATATATATATATAATATATATATATATAATATATATTTAAATTATATATATTTTAATATATTTATATTTTATTATATAATATATATATTATATATTATTATATTATATAATATATATATTGTGGGGGTGTGTTGTGTGTGTGGTGAAAAAGGCATCACCCTTGTAAAATGGTGAACAAGGGTAGTTATACTTGTTAACGGTTAACCTTTATTTCGAGAGTTACACCACAAGTTAAAACACGACATGTTAGTTTACGGGTTTGGGGCCGCGCGGGGGGGGGTCCGGTCAGCGTCCCGGAGAGAGGGCGGAGTGACCTTAGTGCGGTGGTAGCTTAGCACGAACTCCCGGTAAAAACGGGTCAATATAAATGTGCCCTCCGCCCTCGCTCGGGGGGGTTCTTATTTGGGGCCTTTGGATCCACGGGGAAAAACAGCCACGTGGTCCACTGGTTTAGAAATAGAATTATCCCCCCTGTAACAAAAATGAATTTCCACATTTTTATTTGCTTCGGCCACCACTCGCGCCTCGCCCTCGAGGCCCTTTAAAGGGGTGCCCTATTTGGGTGGTCGTCTCGTTCTCGTGTTTTTGTCCTGGTTCAATTTCGTGGCTGCTCGTCCATTTTTGTCCTCTCCTCCTGGTCCCTGGTTTCTGCTCGTCCTCGATTTCCAAGTCCTCCGAAAGCCCTCGCACAGGTCCTCCTTGACTTCAGTTCGCTTACCTCCTCGTAGTCCTCCCCCCGGCCTAACTCGGCGGCGTCCTCGTCCACACGCCCCCACAGATCTCGTCCGGTCCTTCTCGCTCCACACGTCCTCGAAATCTTCGTCCGGTCTACGGGGTCGGGGCAGGGGGGGCATCTCGGGGCGTTTTATACCTGCGCTACGAGCCCCTGGATTGACGGATCCCAGGCGCCCGCCAGGCGTCGCCTATGCACAGCTTCTGGGGCGACTGGTCCGGGGGCCAAGGTGCTTTTTTCGCTGGATTACGGGAGTCTGGCAGGCAACACCTTTTCTGACGAAAATCCTGGTCCGGGGGCCTAGGGGCGATCTTCGATGACGCCCTTACAGCATCCAAAGGGGTCCTCCTTCGGTGCCGGCCCCGGTCCGACTGCAAATAAAGCGGGGAGCCGATCATACATTTTGGGCCCCAGAGTAAAAGAAAAAAAAGGCAACAAGAAATGGGTGGTAATTCCCCCTACCGGTTATTCATAAAATTTACGGTTTTTAAGTTGGTTTTTAAACTATTTTTTCTTTTTTTTTTTCATTTTGTGTTTTTTTTCACAAAGGAAAAGGGAAAAAAATAAAAAGGGAGATGTCATAGGGGTCCGCATAGACCTATTTACTACCTACATCTCTGAAGTATGAAAATAGATGGAACGACATCGGCGATCCGCGAAGATCTATTTAAACCCATAGTCGTCACACAGATAAGAAATGTGTACTTTACACAGACGCGACAAAAATATTGCGGGCAAAAGAAAAAAAATCTTACGCCGGCACAAGACAAGAAAAGGGTCAGTGTCTTTTACCTGGGGTGGTGTGGTGGCTAAAATTGTGTGTGTATGCCTGTGAGTGCAGCTATCTTTAAATAAAGGGAACGGAGTGACCTCACACAGAAATGAATCAAAACACGAATTTAAATTCGTATAAAAGACTGAAATTAAATTACAATGCTAGCTTTTTAAAGATTATTTCAACTACCACATTAAATTTTCAACATATAATGATATGCACAGAATGTACCATGAATAAGGGTGACTGAAAAAATATTCGCCAATTTTCTATCAAGCAAATCTTTCTCGGGCAGAAATCTGAACTGCCGAGGTACGTCTAGCTTTGCACGTCAGACTTCAAAAAAATCAAAAACGGGGGGACCTAACCCAAATGCCGTTATGACTGAAGCGACTCGAGCCAGGAAAAATATCCTGCCTCTTCTGCTTTCTGAAAGGGGGCCTCGAAAAAATTCCCGAAGGAATATAATTCACGAATCAACCCCAAACGCTTGGGGGGGACCCAAAAAATGCACGACTTCCAAGGGTGAGAAAGGGGTGATTAATAAGCGAATAATGATTTTTACTTAAACCCTGTCCCAAATTAATTAACGGGCGTAAACCGCGGGTCACACCGACTAAAAGGGGCCGAACAACGAATAAATTCGGGATATTGCACCTATTTTTGAACGACGGGCGCAATCTATTTGCGTTTACGCAACCCCCGGGGGAATTCGGGCAATTCTTGACTATAATGAGGGAAATCCTACGCTATATTCAAACAATGAATTTTTTAATGAAATTTCCCTTACATACTTCGTTCTAGCGCCGATAAACGTGTACCCAAAAAAAAATGT
>NW_023657664.1:7500-26819 GCF_015228065.2 Penaeus monodon
TAGAAATCACAAAGATTCACGTAACTCCAAAAAGAAAGGGGAAAAAAGGCTGGGCCAAAGTCAAACAAGGATAACCAACCTTAGTCACCACCGACATCACAAGTGAATTCAGAACTACCATGGTTTAGTTCGCTTGCCTTGCTGGCTGGGGATTTTATGGGCACTTTTACAAAGGATTGGAACTTGCTGGTGCTAGGAATAATACCTGACCTGCTGGGATGTGTGTGATCTCTTGGGTCACAATGGGAAAGGGTTTTTGGGGTGCAGGGTACAGAGGAGTTAGTGTCATCTCAGATGCAGGTGTTCCTTGTAGTTCCTGGCATGGCACTTCTGTCAACTGGTTTAGCATTGACAAGAGGAGATATATGTGGATCATCTGCTTATGAACTTCCATGTGTAACTCTTAGCAAATGCCAAACCACAAACATCACACTTGAAACTTTTTTCAAGACAATGAACTTTTGATAAAGCAAGAATTTACCATTGTCCTTAAAAAGTAAACCACACTGTCACATCTAGAGGTTTGGTGTCACCCTGTTGTTTGGATGATTTTTTTTATCTGCTTTCCCAGCAACAAGGCGTCTGGCATAGTATCTTTCTGTATTACATTTTAGATGCTTTCTTAGAAAAACTTTACCAGTAAATTCTTCCCCCCACAAACATCACATTTAAAACCTTTTTCTTTAAAATGTGTTTTTCTATGGAGATCAAGAGTAGATCGATACTGAAAGAGTTTACCACAAACATCACATTCAAGAGGCTTCTCTCCACGGTGCTGCATCATGTGAAGATCATAAGGTGTACGTTTCATACACTATATCACACTTCTCACATCGCCATGGACCCATCTCTGTATGCCGTTTCACATGCTGCTTAATCCACTGCTATCTGAGAAACCCATTCCACATTCTCCACAAAGATAAGGTTTTTCTCCTGTATGTTTCTTTTATGTTTTTTTAAGGTGATCACTCTGGTAAAAAGCTTTCCCACACTCTGAACATGTATAAGTCTCTCACCTGTGTGAATTCTTCGATGGACTGTCAGCATACTGCGTTGAGTAAATCCACGGCCACAGTCATCACACCTAAATGGCCTCTCTCCTGTGTGAATGCGATTGTGTACAACTAAACTGCTCTTGTTGAGAAACGATTTCCCACAAGTTTCTGCAGTGATATGGTTTTTCACCACTGTGGGTTTTCTTGTGGTACTCAAAGCTGCTCCTCTGGGAATAGGCCTTCCCACATACACTGCATCATATTTGCCATCACTTCCTTGGGTTTTGGTATCTTGTGTCTGCTGTGACTTATTCCAGAGGTAAACTTCATGTGGGCATCCTTTCCTCTATGTTGAGGGGCTGGAACTGAAACATGGACGCCTGGGACAGCCACAAAAACTGTCACAGCCACAGACATTGACGGGACACTGAATTGCTGTGGCAACGACATTTTGCTGACTTTTTCCTTTAAGGTTAGTTGTTATTCTTTTGCTCCATCATTTTTTTCTCTCTTATTCCAGTCTGAATTCAATTCCACATTTTTTGAGAAACCTTGGGAGAAACTGCGTAACTTTTATGGCAGTCCTTGTGTCGTTCTTTGCTGCCATTATTTTTCTGTAAGGAAAAAGGTGTTTTTAATGATATATGGTGGTTACTGATTACTTCAACAAATCCAGTAAAAGGCAAAGAAAGAAAGGTTGTATTCATACCATATATTTGATAATGTAGCTTATTCAATATTCAGTGCTATATGAGATCTAGAAGAAATGCTTCTGCCAGTTCTTTCTGCTTAAAGTAACTATATTTTATAATTCTGAACACAATTTATTTCCTTTTCTTACTAAACTGCATGATCTAAAGTCTTTCCCAACATTTTCTATTTTATTATTCATTTTTCTATATCTCTAAGCTAATATTAATGGTATTGTTATTTCTGTTGGGCTCATACAAATGCTTAATTCAAGATCTTCCCAAATGAGCATACTTATTAACATATACCAGGTGTGATATATTTAGCTGTTTATATGCATTCTTGCTTACTTTTGTACTGTTAACCCGCCCACCCCTCTTGTTAACTGGCCCTCCTGTTTTCCCTCAGCTAAGCAAATTTATTTATTTATTGAAAATGTTTTAACCCCTTCAAATCTAAGTCATTAGGTGCTTCACTAAACAGTGATAGGGTGGAGCTTGGGGGCAAAGCCCCCAGGTAAAACTTTTTGGTTCAGTAAGGCAGTGTTCATGGATTTCCTGAATGGTCAATGTTTTAAACAAACAAGTGTACCAAGCATTGTGGTGAGGTATTGTGCTGAAAAGGTTAAATATGAGCTAAAAATTTGGATAACTGGATGGACGTAGGAGATGAAGAAGAGAAGAAAAAGAAAGGAGAGGAAAGACCTTTCAAAATTTGTTGAGGCAAGGGATGAGGTCCAAGGCTGGGGGGATCCCTACATTGGGCCTCAGTCTCTGCCTCCTAATCCCCATGGCAGCAGGAGAAAGGATTGGGGGAGCTAAGCAATGGGCCCTTTATTTATCTATATCCCACTCTTTCATTCTTTCTTCTTTTTTCTCCCTAAATGTCTACATTCTCTGAATCCATGTTTTAAGTAGTTGTCATAGTTAATACAAACTATGCCTATGTAATTAGTGGACAATCCTTTTCATATCAAGCAAATTGCATTATCAGTCTTATAATTGTGTAAATCTTGGAAATTGATAAGAGAAGGAGAAGAGAGGAAAGAACAAGGTGAGGCAAGACAAGCAGTCAAAAGGAAGGAAAAGAGAGGATAGGAAAGGAGAGGAGGGAGAAAAAGACGGAACTTCTTTGTTTTTTTTCTACAATTTCATTATTGAGAGGTTTTTTAGCATTACCATCCTTTGCCTTTGGATCCCCTTTCCAAATCAACCACAGTTAAAGCAATTAATATTTTCCCTTTTTCAGTGACTTAACATCTGTCTTTTCCTCTCAAGGTGATAGCTGTTTTCTCACTGTGAGATCAGGTCAATCTAGCAGTCAAGAGCGGGCATTTTACAACTAGAATAAAAGAATAATCCTATATATATATACTTACATGTGTGCATGTGTTGTTTATTGTAATACTACATACATAATGTTGCCTGTAAATTTTAGTGTAATTGAATTTTAACATACTACGGATATATATGTATTAAATACATTTATATATAAGATATTATATTAAATAAACAATATATACATACATATCACATATATATTTGTATATATATGGTTATATATAATTATTATATAATATATATTATATATATTATATTATATATATATATTTATAGTATGTGTGGAATATGTTTTTAACAAAAAAAAAAATATATATATAATATTATATATATATTATATATATATATATAATATATATATATTTTAATAATATATTAATGTACATTAATATACATTATAAAATATGTATATTAATTTTAAATATATAATTTAAAAATAAAAATATAATATATAATATATTATATAATATAAAAAAAAATAAAAATAAATTTTATAATATATATATATATAAATTTTAATATTTTAAAAAATAATTATATTAAAAATTTATAATATTATATTTTATTTTATAATATATATATTATATAAATATATAATTAATAAAATTTTAAAAATTATTCTATATATTTATAAAATTTTATATATATTTTTAAAATTATATTATAAATATATATTATATTTATATATATATTTTATATATAATAATATTATATTAAATAATAAAATATATATTTTAATTATATTATATTATAAAATATATATATATATATATATATATAAATTATATATTATATATATATATATATATAATATAATATATAAATTTATATTTTTTATATATATATAATTTAATATATATATAATAAAACCTTGCAGGTTATTTGATGCTGTGAAAGTCAAAAAATTAAAAAACTGTATCAAAGAAGTGAATTGTTTTTCAAAAGGTTTCGAAATGCTAAAAAAAATCAATAGTTCTTGATTTCAGGCAGTAAAACTTTTCTTAAAAACGTGGAAAACAAAAAAAGGGAAAAGGACACTGAAAGTCTAAAACGTTATATGCCCTTTTTAAAAATAAACAGCAGAAAATCACAAACACAAATTAAATTTTGTGTATTGTTAATTTTTTGTATGAAAGAGGGAAAAAATGAATGGACATAATGTACTTTTTTATTAGTGACAGCTAAATATGATGACCTCTATTAGGGTATGGCCTGTAATACTCTCCTTCAAGTGAGGGATTGTTACAGTGAATTCAGTTATTCCAAAATAACTGTCAATATTTTTGTAAAACATGACTTGAACAGTCTGACATTTGAAAAGCAAAATGTATGAAATACCGATCTAAATATATCCTTGATATTTTTTAAATTTTAAATTTCTTCTTCACAGTGGAATGTAAAATGCCTTTTTTTTATTTCTTTATATTTTCTTTAGGCAATACTCCCCTATTTTAGATTTAAAAATATCACATGTAAACATATTCATCATATAGCTATTCGGAATAATTTTTGCTTTGTACTATACTTTACATACTAAAGACAGAAAGGTAATTATAAGCATATTTGGCCAACAGTTAGAAGAAATAAATGTGCGACATCAAGTCATTTAGCACTATGGTAAAATATTTTGGTGAGAAGGGTGGAAACGATTTAATAATTAGGATAAGATGATAGATGTGAAAGGTTGTAGAAAGCTGTAGGATAGAACGGTAGTGAAAAGGGCATAGAGGGGGGAGCAAATGGGAAAATGGTGGGGATCTGTAAAAGGAAAAGGGTTAAAGGTTTAGGGCAATCAGATCCCAAAAAGACAGTATGTGTTTGAGGAAGGGAGAGCAACACCGTATGAGGAAAACTGCAAAAGAGGTATTATTGAAACAATCAACGTAATACAGGGAGAAATAGTAGGAGTAGAAGTAAGAGAAGAATACAGAGAATGAGATAGGAACAGGGGAAGGTGGTGAAGTACTGGGAAGGATGTCAGGAGGGGAGGGATCTGGAGAAGGACAGTGTGTGACATGAGGAGTCATGTGACATCCAGGTGAGAGTGGTAAGGATAATGGGAAAGTAAGAGGAAATGGTGAGGAGAGGAGGGAGTTTTTTGAGGGGAGAGAGGGGGGAAGAAGGGTAGGGGAAACTTGAGGAGGAGTATCAGCAAATACTTTGAATGTAGAATGAATAGGAATAGATTGTGGATGAAGGAGTAGAGCATTCTCAGGGGGTCATGCTTAGGAAGTTTTGTATGTCTTAAAGAATTTCGGGAGGTGAGTTGGGTGGAGAGGTCTGAGAAACAAGGTTTTCTTATGTGGAGAAGAGGGAATGGATGCCCAAAAGGGGCAGACAGAGAGGTGGGTGAAGGAGAGGATGTATTAGGAGAGATGGGGTGGAATGTTTAGATTGTCGTATGTGATAGATAGAGTGAGAAAGATGGTTCTGGGTAGAGGGCAAAGATACTGGGGGAGATGCGAAACTTCTTAAGAAGGCGGGAGGGGAGTGGAGTGAAATACAGTTTTAGAATAAGTAAAAGAAAACCCCATTGGCGTGCTTCTTGTCGGGCCTCATGTAGAGAAAGGCTTAGTTTAATCTGAGAGCTTGTAAACAGACGGCTCTATAAAATACATTAGGGAGCCACCACAATTGGCACACGTTTTGTGACTGAGCAGAGCAATTAGAACACAAAAAGAGGGCATCGAGCTGTAGATGCCCAGTGTCTGGGTGACTTAACACCACATTTATGACAATGACTGGGAAGGGGTTGTTTATGGGCGAGACACTCTAGCAATATAAAACTTCATGAGGAAGGTCAGTCTACAGAGCTAATCTTGGCAATTTTGGTGTGTAGGACTTACATTGGCCTCTGGGGGAATAATGTAGCACTGGACTGCCATTATAGTCAACAAGGCATTCAAAAAGTCATTTTCAGTCTGACCAGCCCCTTGTCATATACAGGACAATCAGTCAGAGACAGGGAAACAGTTCCAGTAAATTGTTTAGGGAGGAGTGAGGTTGGGCAGGAATAGTTTGCCTGTGAGGTCAGTGAGAGTAGATAGGGGCATGAGTTTGGGACTTGGATGTAACTGTGGACAAGTGTGAATATTGGAACAACTGCAAAAGAAAATTTTGCCTACTTGTTTTTGGAGACATCTTTGGAAGAGAATACATTGTCAGAGTAGGGGGCTATAGAGGTAATCACAAAGAATCAATCCCACTTGGGCCAAAAAGGGTACTCAAAAGGGATGGTATGGAGAAGTTGTACTGTTGGTAGGAGAACAAAAAGAATAAAGATATTTAATAAGGGGTTTGGGGTAGACAATGAAGAAGACTGCAGTAGGAGATGGAGTGGAGGATTTTGAGAGAGAAAAAGGAGTGTATTCTGAAGGTTGAATAATGACCTGGGTGGATAATTTGGAATGGATAGAGTTGACCAGCAAACATCAAGAAGGGGTATTAGTATCTGTCGATGGAGCCCTTTGTCTAAGGGGAGGCAGGGGTGGGTAAACCAATGAAATCAAATTTAGATAAACTAATTGATGAAGGGGCAAACCTTAATGCCCCTTAACAAGAGTAAAAAATCTTCATTATGACCACGTGAGCCAGAAATAAATGGGGCCCTATGGCTCCTGGAGGCTGTTCATGACCGACACAAAGCCACCTCTCAACCTTTCAGCTCAGCTCTCACCTTAGGAAGTCAACAGAAGGGGTGAAGAAGAGAAAGAAAAGGAAAAGGGGGAGAAGAAAAGACCATGCAAAATTGGTTGAGCCAAGAGCTGAGGTCCAAGGCAGGGTGATCGCTACATTGTGCCCCACATCTGGAGCGTGGGTCTTAACCTGGGGTCCATGGAGGGGTTTCAGGGGGTCCATTAACCCCTCAGATAAAAAATTTAAAATTCATATTTATGTGTTTATTAGATTGGTTCACTTAAAGTTAATAGTTATACTTTGTGTATCTCTTGTATGTATGAGACAATGAAATCTTACCAAATAATGTAGCCAATAATACATATTACATGCAAAGCTGTGTTGGTGTGAAAAATTTTAAAGGAAAGGGGTTCAAAGTTTTCATTGGATTCTTAAAAAGGGGCCATGACAAAAAAGTTTAAGAACCTCTGATCTAGAGAATATCCTACACCAAAATTTGGCCTTAAAAATAAGTGATGTATGGGCTTTTAGTCCCCATAAAACAGTTATAACTTATTTTCAGTTTTCTAAATGGGGGTTTCAACACTGAAACCACGTCTTAGGGTACCAAACCCGGGGGGGGAAATCCATACATCTCCGTTTGCTCCAGCTCAAGATACTCAAGGTCTTCAGCTGGGTTGTACTCTTTGCCAACACAATAAGATGGGGGATAATACAAGAGATTAGAGTGAGTTTTTTTTTTTAATACCATTCCTTTTTTATTTAGGTGAATATTTATTCTAATGTCCTTTTTTTCAGAAACTAAAGGAAACATCTGCAAAACTTTATCAGTATGCATACTTTTTCTATTTTTCTCATATAATCTAAAATTAAGATGGATAGCACACAAGAAATATATTTTTTTTCTTCTTTGGGTGTTACTCCCCGAAAATTTTCAATATTATGTCATGTCAATCACAACTAATTATTAGCATGCATTTAAGTAACAACAGAGAACCTGATAGTCAATCTTGTCTATGTTCATCCATACAACATTATGGTACATGTGTGTGTGCAATTTTTCAAGTAAATGCTTCTCAATCTGTGTTCTGCAGTATCCCAGGGTTCCCAAAACACAGCACTGTAACTTTTAATGAAAGTTTGTTTCATCAAGTAAAATGAATACTATACCTATATTAGGTGGTACGAAAGGTGAAAACATAGCAATGTTTGTAAAAGAAGATATATATAGTAAACAAAAAACCAAATAAGGAAGAGTGAAGCATCTTATCATTATGTACTGACCTATAAAGTGGAATAGATATTTTGAGATCCACAAAAGGATGCTGTTTAGAGCCACTGTCAAGAGTTATGCTGCTTCACCTAAGCACTGGCTGCAAAATTTGAAAATTAGTTGAAAGATATTTTGTGCTTTTTCACATTGACAACTCTACAAGGTTTATTTCTACTCTGCTTTTCCTTAGTAATATTTTGCTTAATGCAACCCGCCCTGGAATTATTTTTGTCCCCTTTTGGTGAATTTTTGTTACATACAGATGACTCCACATGTGCTCAACCAGCAAGGAATCTATCGTAGGCCCTAGTGACCAATCCTGATTTCCCCTTTCCTTGAATTGGTGGGAAAAATGTGTTTTTCTTTTAAATACAGTTGATATCGATACTGTTATTATTGTTATGATGTATGATTATCAGATTATTAAATTCTTCATAACATTTAAGACAATGAAATAATCAAAAGCCCTTTTCCAGGGTTAATGGTTAAGGGTTTTAAAAGCAAGATAAATGTGCTAGACATCTAAGGTCATGTAGCACTATAGTTAATTTTTAGGGAAGGGTGGTTGAGTTAGTGATTAGTTTTCTAAGCTGGGAAAAGGGAAATTGGTAAGTGAAAGGGTCAGAGTCGGGTGTGGTAAGGAGTTAGATTAGATGGAGGGTATGTATGAGGAAAGGAATAGGTTGTTGAAACAGAAAGTGTGGGATTCTGAAAGGGATGTCTGATGGGTTTGGGAGGTCGGTGAAGGGAGGATAGGTGGGGAAAGCAGAGTAAGTATGGATGAGACATAAAGGGAATGTGGGGAAGAGAAAATGATAATTGGGGTTGGTATTGGAGGAAATTGTAAGAAAGGTCTTTTTGAAGGCAAAGGATATGAAAAAGGGTTTAAGGTCGTGAGAGCGGAAACCGCGAATTTTCCAATGAAGGATAGTTATACTTTAGTGATATAGATTGTAGTACGTTTTGGAGATTTTGAGAGGGAAGCAGCTAGAGGGTGGGATAAGGACCAAGAGGTCTGATATGGGAGAGGTGTGGGAGTTGGTGTTCTACTAGGAGGGGGTAAGGGGATTTTGTGACATAAGGGATCCACGTTGTGTAAGGGATAGAGGGGATGGTGGGAGGGTTACATAAGGGATTCACGTGTGTATCCAGGAGGGAATGGAAGGGATAGGGGGATGGTGGGAGGGTAATGTGGGCGGGTTGGGGTCGGGGGGGATGGGCTGTTTTGGGGAGGGGTTAGGAGGATAGGGTGTAGGGGGGATATCGTAGGAGGAGGATGGATATCAGCAGTTACTTGCAGTGTAAAAGGAGCAGGAGTTGTAAGATTTGGAGGTTGAGTGCCAGTTTTCATTAAGTAATCTTGAATATTTCAATAGTTTCTTCTGAGGAGTTGGTTGGGGAGTTTTGGGGGATAAAGGATTTCTTGTGAGGGGGGGAAGAGAGGATTGGTGTCTCAAGCGTAGGGGCAAAGGAAGGTGGAGGTGTTTGTGTGGTAGGGGAAGAGGGGGTGGAACGTTTGTTCTGTCTGTTACGGGTAGTGCGAGGAGGGAGAGAGGAAGGTGTTGGGGTTGTAGTGGGGATTGGAGTATCCCGTAGTAGAGATTGGAGTGTCTGGGTTTAGGATGGCAAAAGAGTTTGGGCTGGAGAAGGTAGGAGGTAGAAGAGGGGGAGTTAGATGTAGGGTGGGTGGGTTTAGGAGAATTGGTAGAATGAGCAGTATTACTGGAGTAAGGAGTAAGAGAGAAACCACGTCGACGTGCTTCCTGTCTGGCTTCACGTAGTGTGAGTCCAAGTTTGAATCTGAGAGTTGCTACCTCAGACTCAAATTTGTAGGTGGGACAGCCCCCATAAAATACATTATGGGGGCCGCCACAGTTGGCACATGTGCGTGATTTTGCAGAGCAGTTAGATCGGGTATGGCCAGGTTGGGCACATAGTCGGCATCTGGCTGTGGAACGGCAATGTTTGGCTGGATGTCCTAGACGCCAACAATTTTGGCACTGACGTGGAGGAGGTTGGTATGGACGAACAGGGAGGGATTCTCCTCCTATGTAGACGTTAAAGGGAAGGTCATGTCTACGGAAGGTAATTTTGGGTTTTGTTTTGTGGGTTTATTTAGATGACCTCAGGGGGGAATGGAGTAGCATTTTACTGATGTTGCATCATAGTCTGTGAGACAGGCAAGTAGGTCTTCCCACAGTTTTGACCAATCTTTGTCCCTAGACTGGGCAATTTGCTGGGAGATTGAAACTGTTCCAGTGCAAGTATTGAGGGTTGGATGGGGTTCTGCAAGGATGGGGTTACCATATAGGTCGTTAGTTTTTGTTTTAATGCTATAGCTTGGTTTTTTGGATGTTACTGTGACAAGACGGGAGCAGTCGGGTCCCGCTACGGAAAAAAACTTTACCTACTTGTTTTTGGAGACATTGTTGGAAGGAAGGGTGTTGTCAGAGTAGGGAGCTGTGGGGGGGATCACGAAAAATCGGTTCCCATTTGGCTGCACTAAAGAGAGTATTCAAGATTGTTTTAGAGATAGGGGGAGTAGAAGGGCGGGGGCGTGACGAAGATGGAGTAGTGGTGAGGGAGGTAGTGTTATGGAGAGGTGGGCAATAAGGCTGTAAGGTATTAATAAGGGGGGATGGGGGGGGTTGATGTTTGGAGGTTGTGGGGATAGAGTGTTGAAGTTGAGCATGCTGGAAGAGTGGAAAAAGTTCCTTAAGGGTTGATTGTTGGCCCACTGTACTAGTAGGCATTGATGAGGGGTAGTTATTGCAGTGTTCGGAGCTGTGGTCAAAGGAGAGCCGGGGTCAGGGAATCGGGTGGGTTTACATCGTTGGGGCTATTTTATAAAGGGGCAAGCCTCATTGCCCCTAATAGTGGGATAGTTTTCATTACTGGCCATGGTAAGCCTGGTTATGTTGGGGAAAAAACAGTCCACCCCTCAGGGTCCCCTTGAGGGGGAAGGGCTAGGTAACAAATCAGGGGAATACCGTGCCCATGGCTCCCTCAGGGGTTCAGGACTGGCACAAAGTCAGCCTTTCATCCTTTCAGCACGGGTCTCACGCCTTAGGAGGTGGATAGCAGAAGGGTTTTTGGTGAAGGGACAGAAAAGAAAAGTGGGAAGGAAAAAAAAAAAGGCCATGCAAAATTAGTTGAGTCGAGGCTGAGTCCCAAGGTTGGGGAGTTCCCCATCATTGGGTCCCCCGTCTCCGCCTCCTAAGCCCCCCCACGACAACAACGGGCAAAGGGGTTGGGGGGGAAGACCTTTTCCAAAATCAAGGAAAAGGTAAACAGGTGAGATAGGTAGGCCTAAAAACTGACTCCTTGGTGACTAAGCACTTGTACAGAATCCATGTGTAAGTACAAAAAACTTGTATTACAGTGGCCATGGCACGTATTCTTGCCATACATGCCGATTGGGTTAAATAGTCTGGACTACTAAAAACTGATTATGGTGAAAACCAATACCTACACTATAATTCACAATTCTTGCTGAATCTATTTTTTTATATACTAATTTTTTGTGAACCAAAAGCGCACCTCCTGTCTTTCCTATGACCATTAGTTGGCAGTGGAGCAACTGTCCGTACTTGGGGCACCTAAATAATTCATTATTTTCAATCCAGCATACCGTTATTGATGATGATGATATCACAGGACAAAAAACTTTTTATATTTCTATTTCCCTTATTTATCAATTTATCTGTTTGTTAATTGCTGTAATGATACAGTAATATGAATTTATGTTAATATTTCTTATCAAAAATGTGTTCAAAAGCATCTGAATTTTAGTTTATTATTGTATTGTGTGCAATATATTTTGTTTCATTTTAGGTCCATAATTTAATTAATACCTTAAAAACTTTCATCACAATTACCCGATCAAATTGCTTGCTTTGACTTAAATTTGGAAAAAATTTAAAATTTTAGACTAATTTAATTAAATTTTCTGCTGCATAAACCTCTACGTTCTTAAACAGCATATACAAAATATACAAAAGGTAAAGAATGTTTGTCGATCTCCAGAAACAGTTGTACCAAATATCAAAGGTTACACAGCATTATGGTAAAGTTCTGTGGCAAAAAGGGTAAGTATGATTAACAATTTAAAGTAGACAGAGAAGGCATGAGAAGAGAAAGAAACGAAGGAGGAAAAAAAAAGACCTGCAAATTAGTCGAGGGAAGACTATGCGCAGGGCATGTAAGATATGGATCTGAATGGGTTAAAGATAAATAAAGAAATAATTATAGGATAAAATAATAATAAAATGAAAATTATGATAAAAAGCATGATTAAAATGAAAACAATAACTAATAAAAAAAAAAAAAAAAAAAAAAAAAAATAACAATGATCCCCATGACACTGAAGTGAAGATGGAGATGAAGAAGATGAAGATGAAAAAGATGAAGATAAAGAAGATGAAGATGAAGATGAAGATGGAGAAGATGAAGATGAAGAAGATGAAGATGAAGATGAAGATAAAGATGAAGATGAAGATGAAGATTAAAATGAAGATAAAGATTAATTCAAGATGAAGATGAAGATGAAGATGATGGAAGATGAAGATAAAGATGAAGACTGAGACAATGATAATGACAATAATAATAACAACAACAAAAATAATAACAATGATAAAAAAAAAAAAAAATAAAAACAACAAAACAGAAAAAGATAGACACGATGAGGATGATAACTAACACGATGATAAAAAATATATATATATAACAGAAACAAACTGTAATAATGATAATAGTAATTATAACTGAAATCATTTCTAAAAGGGTTTTATCATTATAAAAAATAAATTAATATCATGTGATGATCTTCAGCATTAGCCCACCAAAACCCTAATATCTGGAGAACCAAGCACTGTCACGAGACCTAGGAAACTATCCCCGGGTTTTTACTTTTCATTCTGTCATCTTTCGTGTTTTGTATTTTTTTATATCTGCTTCTAAAAATTTCTCAATAGAGGAAAATAAAATAAAAGGTAAAAAATCCCATCGAATTACACAAATACAAAAAACAAAAGTCGAATCAGTATTTCAAAGACGATACAAGGGGTAGGGGCCCAGTCCTGGGGGATAGGGAGAGATTTGTTTGCGAGGAATCATAACGGACGTCAGCGTGGGCCTTGAAGGGCTACGCATTCAGAGACTTCCCCATAAAAATATTAGGATTATTTATTCATTGAAAATTTTTGCCGCTTCAACATCTAAGGTCATTAGCTGCTTATTCAAAATACAGCAATGGGGAGAGTATACAGCATTATGATAAAGTATTGTGCAAAAAAGGGTAAAAATGAGTTAACGATTAGAATAAGTGGACAGAGGAACAGAGGAAGAAGAGAATAAAGGGAACGGAGAAAAGACCATGCAAAATTCGTTGAGGCGAGGCTGAGGTCCAAGGCAGGCTGATCCCCGGCATTGGGCCTCGGCCTCCCTCTCCTAAACCCTACCACAAAAACGAGCAAGGGATTGGGGTGTATAGAGGGTTCAGGGGCCAGACCTGGGTGTGGGGCGAGGAGATTTGACTTGCGAAAAACCATAACTCAGTCAGTGGTGGGTCTGAATGCCTACACATCCAAAGACTTACCCACCCATATATTAGGATCTATGAAACGTGATTGTTATGTAAGCCATTAACTATAAAGCATATGTTAGCTTGTTTGGTCTTTTTAGTAGGCTTGTAAATTAGATTTAAGTGCCATAAAAACAATTATATCTTCCAGATCAATTTGGGGTTTTATTAATATTGCATTTATCTCAAAAGAGTTTTTGGGGATACCCCAAATGGGGGGGGGGGGATAGCTAAAATAAAAATGAAATTCCTATACATCTTTGTGAAAATCTTTTTAACACATGCTTTTAACCAATAAATAACATAAGTTATTTAATTTTACATCATTTCCATTTTCCCTGATACGTATTTTAGTTAAAAAGGAGAAAAAAAATCCACCTATACCATTTAATAGGGCCCTTTTAAATAAAGCTTATGCACATAAAAAAAAAAGTTGCATGTACTGTAAAAAACTGGCATGATGGTGCAAAAAATAATACATACATTTTTTTACCTTTTTTGGTATTCTCAAATACTCAATAAGTATAATACACAATAAGCTACATATACTTTGTTTTTTAGAAAACCTGTGCAACCTAATTTTTTTGCCAATTCCTTTTAAGATAATCTGTAATTTGAGTTTTTATGGCAACTTCATCTAATTTTCTCCCCTCTGGTAGTTTTTATACACATATATACATGTTTACATTTTCATGCAATAAGAAGTTTAAAACTAATAAGAGAAACGAGTTTAGGGTTTTATTAGATATAATTATAAAAAGTCATGAAGTTAATTAAGAGTACTGACAATCTTAAATGCATTTTCCTTACTTTTTCAAAGTTGCTGCACAAATAACTCACTAGATTTTTAAAAATCTAGTTATTTCAATGGACATTGATATTCTGTAGACCCTCTTTTTCTAGGAATATTTATGTAAAAATAATAATAACAACTAAAAAACTAAATTTTCATTCATTTATCAATTCTTACTAGAAAATCCCGCTATTTGTGCAACCCAAAAGAATTTTATTTATCTAGATATTCAATGACAAGTATCTGTACAGCAGTGAAGGGAAAAGCCTAAAAACTTTGTATCAGGAATTGCATAATTTTTGTACACAATATAATGAAACAATCACTTTTAGGCCCTTTTATCAATGTTGTCTATCCCCATGCAGGACAGTCTGTTAAAACCAAAAAAGCAAAAGGTCATGAAAAACAAGGTGATTGTAATACTTGAGGCTGCCAAGCTGCAGCACTGCCCAGGTCACTCCCTTTATTTCCCAAAAGGGAAAGGGTTTAAACACTGGAGATAATTACATAAAACTTTTTATTTACCAATTTAAACTACAATATAATTTACATGGTTTGTGCCACAACATAAAGCATTAATCTCTCTCTGTTACAGTATTAAGTTATTTTCACCTGCCTTTCATGATCCCTAATAGGACAAAGAATTCAAAAATATGTTTTATGCACAGTGTGAGCACGGTGCATGTACATGTGTGTGTGTGTCTGTATGTGTGTGTGCGGGTGTGCGCAAAATTTGAGAATGAGTTGGAGTGGAGTTTGAGCGAGTGAGAGAGAGTGTGTGTTGTGTGTGTGGTGTGTGTGTGTGTGTGTGTGTGTTGTGTGTGTTGTGTTTTGTTTTGGGTGTGTGTGTGTGTGTGTGTGTGTGTGTGTGTGTGTGAGTGTGAGTGTGAGTGGAGTGTGAGTGTGCCTATGCTTGTGCATGTTTTGCCAGTGAGTACATGTGCCTACTATGCTGTCGAGTTTACATAAATATGGGGCCTGCAAGTGCATTTTATAAAATGCACAAGGACATATGGGAGGGGTGTTCTATTTACACAAAGCAAAAATTAATGATAATCAATAACAAAATGCAAGTGCTTTTGTTAAAACTTCTGTATCTCAAAAATGAAATTAAAATTAAGTATATATATATATATATCAGTATCATGTTACTGACCATAGGAACACAATGACTTCATGTTCCCTACTAAAAGAATGAGCAATACAAAATTTACAAAATTAAGTACTGTTATAATGTGCATGTTTAAAGCTACTTCTGTCCTTCTGTCAATGTTTTACCCCAAAAATATGAAGAAAATTGTTCCTTCCTAGTCATATGCATATTTGGCACCAGTACGGAACTCATTTGGTATCACAAAGCATACAGCCTGCCCAATTAATACCTATAAGTTTGCTATGCCAAGTGTTAAATAAAAAATTTTGTACTACTTTTAGCTACTTTGAAAAAATTTCATGAATGCCATAATTTGCATACTATATTACATTCTTTTTGTCTTTTTATGCAATGGCTAATTTGTTTTTAAATGGAAATTGTCAAAATTTATCCTGCAATTATTTTTTGAGCAAATAATTGATCTGCATATATCATTCTAGCAATTAACTTTTATTTAGAAAAGTTCAAGGTACTTTTTGTGCTGATGTTTCTATCAATGAAAACCCATACTATTTGATAAATATAAATATATTTTGCAAATTCATCTATGATGATAAGGAAATATGAATGCAAAATGTATCATGAAGTCAGATAACACTAAAATATTCAAAAACTGTTAAGTATCAAAGCATATATAAAATTTTATTCAAAATAATGCCTGCCATGCGTGCTTTCATATTATCATTACGGAACTTGTTTGTATACATAAGTTTTACCCTGGGCTAAAATAAATATAATTGTATGTTTGGTGCTGTTTGGCACAGTGAGACTTTCTACAAGATCTGGAGTCACCTGGGCAGCAGCAGTAGCCATGGCAAGGGGATCGTCGTAGCGAGGCTCCCGTTTAACTGCAATGGCCGTTGTGGTACTTTGGGCATATGCTGGGGACTTTTATTTGATGTCTGTGGCACTGTCACTGAAGCGCACACTCAACACTGGAGTTAGAGATCCAATGGAAGTCATTGCATTGATTGGGATTGGTCCATTCTGAATTTACTTGGGGAGCACTGGCATGCATCTGTCTGTGAACCTCTAAAGTATAACTTTTTGGGAAAACACATCCACAATCATCGCACTTGAATTGTTTGTTTGGCCGATGAGTGTGCTGGTGGGCCAAGAATTTACCATTTTTTGTAAATGTCATGTCACATTCATCACACTTAAAAGGTTTTGATTTTCCATATGGCTTTCTTGTTGGTCTGTCATCATAGATTGGTGGAACACGTCCAGACGTACCCTGGCCCTGTGCATATTTCACATGTTTTTAAAGTCACTAATCCATAAATTCTTCATCACATAGTTCAATCTAAATGCTTTTTCTTTGAAAAGAGTTTCCCTTCGATGATTTTGGGAAGAAGACCTTTGGTAGGGAATGCTTTCCACAAACATCACACTCTTCTGGCTTAATGCCTTTGTGCTCCATCATATGTACATCATATGAAACTTTTTATCAAAAAGTCTTCACAGTACTCACATCTAAAAGGTCCTACTTCTTGATGCCTTTTTATATGTTGTCTTAAAGCACTACTATCCGAAAATGCCTTTCCACACTCTTCACAGGAGTATGGTTTTTCTCCTGTGTGGATTCTGCTATGCTTTGTTAAGTGATCACTTTGGTAGAAAGATTTCCCAAAACTCATTGCAAAGATATGGTCTTTCTCCAGTGTGAATTCTCAGATGGACATTTAACATACTTCTTTGTGAAAATGTTTTCCCACATTCTGAGCACTCGTACGGTCTTTCCCCCGTATGAATCCTGTATGAACCACAAGGTTGCGATTGTTGCAAAAGCTTTCCCACAAATGCCACAGCTGAAAGGCTTTTCACCTGTGTGGGGTCTTCTTTGATACTCAAAAGCTGCTTCGCTTAGAGAATGTCTTTCACATTCTAGACAAGTATATTTTCCATCTGTTGGCTCTGTGTGAACTTGCTGTAACTGCTGCACTTGTTTGTAATTGTTGGACCTGTTGGACTTGCTGCACTGTTCCACTTGCAGTTGCTGTCCTGTATCGCTGGGCTTGCAACTGCTGTGCTGGAACTGCTGTGCTTGCTTGGTCCCAAAAAAAGAGAGGAAGTTGATCGTCATGCCTGACAATTTAGGGTTTATATGAATTCCATTCCAATCTTTTAAAACCACCTCTGCAGGTTAGCCCCCGCCATAAGCAACTCATGCTTCTTTTACACCTACTCCACCTAGGGTAGAATAGCAATGACTAAAATCAAATAGCAAAAAGACTAATGGAAAAATTGTAAGTCAAATAATGAGTTTAGAAAGAGCACCTTAGCAACTTTTGAAGTATTCCATGAAACAAGCCCTTCTTTTAAATTTAGTTTTCCAGATCATGGCCAGTTTCCATTCTTCAAAGAACTCCTGAAAGAAAATAAAGAGAATTATCTTATAATTCTTTCTCCAAGCCATATTTTGTAACAATTTCAAATACACATAGATACCAGTTTATTACTTAAATTATTAAGCTTAGTAAACAGAATTAATCTATGAAAATTTTTATCACAAATTTAAATGAACCATGTTTAATCCTAATATAAACCATGGCAAAACTTGAAAGAACCACTTTATATGCCCTTAAGGTGCATATAAAACAGAAACACCTATTGTAAGCAATCTGCAGAAAGTGATGGTCAGTCCACAATGTTAACAGAGGTAACGAAAGTGACTGGAATTTCCTGCGTTCCCTCCTACCTTCAGTACTTCAGGAAGGGGAGAAGAACCTTCATTACATTTTTTTTTTCTTTTTTGTCTAAGTGCCCTGTCCTACAAGGACGTTGGCGATCATGGATTTCCATGATTTTCTTGCAATTTAGAGCGGTGGTTTGCGTTGCCTTCCGCCCGTGTATTTATCGGTCACCATCTCTATTTACCCGGGTTGGGACCGGCACTGACTTGGGCTGGCTTGTCCACCCAGTGGCTAGGTAGGCAATGGAGGTGAAGTTCCTTGCCCAAGGGAACAACGCGCCGGCCGGTGACTTGAACCCTCGAACTCAGATTGCCCTTGTGCCAGTCTTGAGTCCGATGCTCTAACCACTCGGCCACCGCGGCCTCTCATTACACATATTCTATCATAACAGAGCATAAAGATCACCCGGTGGGTTTCCCCCACACACACCCCAAAATCGGTCTAGGCTCTTTTTTGATGAATGTCCGTGGTCGTGATTTCTTGGTCTTTCCCAGAGCACTGAAGGCACAGTGGTTATAGCATTATGTCTGCTCCAAGGTTCTAAGTTCAAGAATTACCAAATGGGTTACAGATATACTAAAAATTGTTGTAGCTAATTTGCATGATGTATGTATGTAGTATTTATATATCTTTTATATCTAAAATTATAAATTTGTTTGAATTGTCTGTGCTTGGTGTCTGTGCCCGTGTGTTAGTGAGTTCATGAGACTGAGTGTGTATGAGTGAATGAATATATATATAATTATATATATAATATATATATATATATATAAAATATATATATATATATATATATTTTATATATATTATATGTATATATATTTATATATTTTATATATATATATATTATATATAAAATATATATATATATATATATATATTATATATTCTTCTTCTTTAGGTGTCTTGTCCTTTCAGGGCATTGGCGATCATGGTTTTCCATCCTGTTCTGTCTGTTAACAACTTAAGCAGTTCTAAGTATGTGTTTTATATATATATATATATATATATATATATATATATATATATATAATATATATATATATATATATATATATATATAGGTGTGTTGTGTGGGTTGGGGGTTGTGTGTGGGTTTTGGTGGTGTGTGTGGGGTGTTGGGGTGTGTGTGGTGTGTGGTGTGTGTGTGTGTGTGTGGTGT
>NW_023657665.1:5000-7500 GCF_015228065.2 Penaeus monodon
GCAACTTCGGCTAATCTGTCAGCAAGCTCATTCCCTCTGATCCCTATGTGGCTGGGAACCCAGTTTATGATGATTCTTCTACCCTGTGCAAGAATCCTCTGTGCCAGTGTGCGGATGGTAGTCAGAAGGATAAGGATAAGTCCGATATGCGAAGGTTAGCCTCGCCCGGGCTATGAGGGGAGCCCGGCCTGTGTCGACTAATGCCGACTCGCTCATGTGTGTCAGCTGGTGCTGACTCGGCTGAACCTAGTCCTTACCGCCGTGGTGCCCAGCCACAGCAGTAACCTCCGGGCGACAATTGCAACTTCTCGCGCCTGGGCGGGGCGCGAACTGCCGACCCCTCGGATGAGAGGCCGACACGTACCAGTGTACTAGCCCGGAGGCTGGTAGTCAGAAGGTAGATATTGTCAGTGGGTGAGCACTGCTGAAGACAGTCGACGGCTCCTTGGAGTCTGTGTGTATGACCACGTGTCCCTCCCTCACGGACGCGTGGTTCAGTGCTCCATGATAGCAACTGCCTCTGCCTGTAGCGAGGAGGCGTTGTCTGTTACCCTCATGGATTTTGTGGCATCCCTTGTTGCGAAGCCGGCGCCTGCAGTGTGGGTCAAGGGATCTGCTGCCCGGAGGGGTGATGGTTGCAATGACTCTCTGGGTTTCTGCCTTTAGGCTAGGCGTACAATATTAGTTCTTTTTGCTTGCCAGTCTCATGACCCAGAACTCTGTCGAAGTTTGTGCCCACGGCGGAGCTTCGACAAAGTCAGGGTGAGGGAGTCCATGCCCTTGGCCAGTAGTGGTTCTTTGAGCTGATGGCGTATTAACACCCTGGCTGTGTGAGACAGCCAGGAGTTGTTGCAAACAGCTCGTTATCCTGTTCTAGGCGTCTGACTATTTTATGTCTTAGGCTTGTGTTCCTGGGAGCCTAGATGACCTTTGATAAGAATTGTGCTGCCATTAGATCAATTCATGAGACAAGGGGAGAAGATTTGCCTCCACTAGGAGGTTGAGGATCTTCGCCCACCTTGGGGCACCAGAATGACCCTGGCGGCTTCGTTTTGGACTAGCTTAAAGAATAAGGATGCGAGGAATATGCATAAAAAAATCAAGGAAATAGTGGGACGGAAAATGTGCGTTTCAAGTGGATGCATAAGAGCAAAAAAAGATGGAGAAAGAAGACATCATGAGCAGATGGACAGAGTACATCAGTGAACTGTTTGAAGATGGAAGAGGTGGAAAGCCTGTTATCAAGAAAGAAGTAGATGGACCAAGCATATTGAAGGAAGAAGTACAGTATGCACTTCATAGAAAGAAATGGTAAGGCAAGAGGACCGGACAACATAGCAATAGAGTTGGTAAAAGAACTAGAGGGGTTTGGAGTCAAAAAGTAACTGAAATTGCAAACAACATCTACAACACAGGTCTCATTCCAACTGACCTCAACAAGTCTATATTCATAGCGCTTCCAAGAAACCTGGAGCAATTGAATGTGAACTCCACAGGACAATAAGTTTAATGAACCACATTACAAAATTGATCCTGAACGTTTTGCTCAAGAGAATGAAGACCAAAATAAGGGAAGAAATATCGCAAGAACAGAATGCATCCATGAGAGGAAAAGGGACTTGGAATGCAATATTTATATTGAGAATGTTGGGAGAAAGAGCGATAGAAGTTTAGACAGACAATTCTTTCTTTATTCAGTTACACTTCTTCATCTGATGTTATCAAACTACCCAAGTATGTCTAAAATTGTCTAAAAGAATTGAACCTATGTTTCATTGACTATAGCAGAGCATATGATAAGGTAAAACATGAAGAAATGTTTAGAATGTTGGAAGCATTAGATATTGATGGAAAGGACTTACAACTGATTAGGAAACTTATATTGGGAACAGAGTGCTGCCATCAGAATAGACGGAGAAATAAGTGAGTGGACATCAGTCAAGAGAGGTGTAAGACAAGGGTGTGTATTATCACCAACTCTATTTAACTTATACAGTGAAATTATTTTAAAGGAGATTAAGAACATGCCAGGTGTGAAAGTTGGAGGGATCAATATTAACAACTTGAGATATGCAGATGACACTAATAGCAGAAACAGAAACAAATCTTCAAAATATATTGAAAAGGTTGTAACAGAAAGTGAGAAGAAAGGTCTTCAGATAAACATCAAGAAGACGGAGTGTATGGTGATATCAAAGAAGAATATAACACCAAAATGCTCTTTGAATATCAAAGGTGAAGAAATACAGAACGTTGAGAAATTCACATACTTGGGTAGTTTGATAACATCAGATGGAAGAAGTGTAACTGAAATAAAGAAAAGAATTGGTATGGCAAAAGAAGTCTTCAACAAAATGAGTGCTGTCTTTAAGAACAGAAAGGTGAAGGTAAAAACCAAAGTTAGAGTGTTAGAATGTTACGTGTGGTCAGTTTTGCTTTATGGGTGTGATGCTTGGACAGTCAATGAAAATATGAAAGAAAGATTAAAATCAGTAGAAAT
>NW_023657665.1:12500-26819 GCF_015228065.2 Penaeus monodon
AGCCTTCGACTTTTTTCCGTCGCATTTGAGGCATTGGTGAGGGGGGAAAACTGGTTAAGGTTACCGAGAGCGACGCACAGAGATAGAGGAAATGATGCTTAAATCATATAGAGCATAAAAAATAAGATTAGGAAGCAATATAGGTAAATCTGCAGCGGCCCTATATTTATCGGGGAAAAGGCGAAACAGGCCCTGCATAGCACCGCAGTTTACCTTGCGAGGACCAAAAAATGTGACGTGATCTAGTAAGTAGTCCATGTATACTACTGTAGTGTGAGAACGATTTTTTTGTAACTACTAATGTCCGTTTTTTTAAATTCATATATTTAATGAATTCTTTTACTTTTATTACACTTTTACGTTTTTGGTAATTATTTACACCATTTTGTACAATAACCTTAAAATGAAATATTTTCTCCCCGGTGTTTCTCAAAGTAAAGGCGTTGCAAGGCCTCTTAAAACACGCATGGGGCAGGTTATTGTTCAAATAGTTAAATAATTACCAAAACGCTTTAAAAAAAGTATAATATAAATTTAAAGGATCCATTAAAATATGAATTCGGAAAAACGGACACTGGTAATTAAAAATATTCGTTCTCAAATGCGCGTTGTAATACATGAACTACTTGCTAGATCTGCCGCTGCAGATTCCTATATTGTTTTCTACTCTATGTTTTATGCTCTACAAGATGGCAGTGCCCACTTTTCTGTCTCCCTGCGTCGCGCCCCGGTAATATTAACCAAAAAGACACTGACATCTTTACCAGGCACCTTTGATGTCTAAGAAATTAACCCTATGCATGATTTACTCTTCATGCCGGTACTTTCTGTAAAAACAGGCCGCGATCACCAACACCTGACGATCTCGTTTCGTCCCCAAAAAAGCAGCGTAATAGGCTTGTCATAGGCTCTTTTAACTAGCAATTCTGATTGATTAACTATAAGGGAGAAACACATAGGTATGAGAGAAACACTGGGAGACTGATGTGAATAATCAGAAGAGTTTAAAGGGGCTGCATAAAACATTTTTTATATTGATTCGAAAGTAAATTCGTCTAAACACGAAGCATCCTCAGCGTGTCCAGGGCGGGGACGTCATCCTGCATCGTAGGGCATCACTACAATGTGGATTATATAAAATCCGTAGATTCAAAGATTTGGGGGGGACACCCCAAAAAGTTTTTGGCAACCAATTTTAATTGTTTTTGTGCTTGGTTTACTTGCGTTCGTCGGATAAAGTTTGGCTTGGGTTCTCGAAAATCGACATTTTAATGCTTCAAAAAATCACTTCGATTTCTGCAGGTTCCCATTGCATCCAGTGCCACCCAGTACCCGCCCCCTTCAACCCCAGGTTCCCCACGCATCCCCCAAGATCGGTGGATAGAGGAGAGATATAAAAAATCCGATTTTGGAACTTAGTCTCTGGAGGGAGCGTCGCTCCCCGGCGGCGAAGTTGATAAAATGTGTAAGCGTTCGACTTGGCACTGTATTTTGCGGAAGAATTTAGCATTGATTTAAGAAAAGCACTAAAATAGCTTAAGCTAAAATTACTTTTTGTCATATTGATGCACAGTACCAAAGCTTTAAATTATGACTGAACAAAAAAAAACTATTTTTTATGAAAATACGTTTCCTAACTTTCCTGATGACTGTATAAAATTTATGCATAAAAATTAATTATTTTTGCTCAGAGAGTAATACTTATTAATTTATTGTTTGCATTTACGAATTATTACAATTCCAAATAAACACTATTATTAGAAAACAAAAATTTACGCTGTTGATAGTTTTCCCCAAACCATCGTTGCGCCTCTTGCAGTCTACGAGATGTCACTCTCAAACCATAAAATTTCAAAGCAGTTTAGTTACAGAGCTTACAAGCCTTAATGATGATATTTATCCAAAATTTTAACAGTTCAGTACTTATACTTACTATAAAATATAAAAAAGGAAAGTTTTTGCCTTTGCCTGAGCACCATATATTTCGGAAGCCGAGGATGTGGCCGTGCCAAGCAGCTAAAAATTATGCCCATCCTACTACTACGAATGCTTTTAGCCCGATTTCGTCGTACGCGCTGTGGCGGCACACTGAATCCATAAACTGTGGTGGCTTTAAATTGACAATGAACTTAGTGGTATTATTCTATATTAGTAAATGCGTTTTTGGTATATTACAATAATTGTTTATGAATACATACATTTATGTAGTATTTTTAAAATATTCCTTTTTTTACTTCCTGCATTAAAATGCATTTTGCCATACTCGTAATAAGCAAACTAAATCGAACTAGCCTTACATAGTCGCTAATCCAATATTAGCTTCACTTTCATACGTCCTGGACGTGGTATTATTAAGGTTAATTTTCCGAATGTGACAATCGTGTCTTTCTTGACAATATTTATATAATCAGATTTGTTTTCATGTGATAGAACGAATCTAATAATCATTTCCGTTGCATTCTCCAGCCCCCAGTCTTGATGTGATTTGATAAGTCCCAATAGTAGGGGAGATCAGGAAAAATTTTGGTTGTAAAACAGTGTGAAATAAGAAGAAAAGAGAACAGAAATGTGTAAAACAAACACAAAACACACTTAAAATTGTCGCCGCCATCTTTCAAAGTCTACGCACCGACGAACGAACTTGGAAAACTCATCGGGGAAACCCCACCCACCGTTCGGTAAAATCTAGGGTTTCCTGCCTTATCAGATAGCCAGGGTGGTAAATAAACTTACTTAACTTAACTAGGGATTTCACATAATCCATATCCGCCGTGGTAATCCTAATGCGTCCTAACCAATAACCAACCTAACCTTTATCCTGTGGGACTTATACACTCCAATCTATATATTCCCTAGCCAGGGTGCTACGCCTCCTGGACGCCCGTGGTAAAATATACGCCTAGCCAAGGGACTGCGTCACCTGGACCCCCAGGGTAAAACTGTAGCTTCTCTCTAAAAGGGCGCCCAGCTTTTTACTTTGTTAAACAGGTAAATTTCTTAATAGGTTTATCCGTGGTAGCGCGATCATCACTCATTAACTGTGGCGAAAGTTGTGCTAAGGTTTTATTTTAAACTTTAATACATGTTGGAATTATATTTTATATTTTTTTATAAACTATGGTGGATAGAGTGGATACTCCCAAGGCATAAAAGAAATATGAACATTTAAAACATATGCTTTATTTAAAAAGAAATATTAAAACACGAAACAATAAAACTGTCCACCTTAAAATAGAACTCACGAATAAAAGCAGGTATCCAGCCTAACGGGAATTTCTCATTCCAAAAATCTTCTCACTTGTACTTAGGACGACCGGAGGTTGGGGTGGGCCGATTTCACAGGGGTTCCTTGGTTTTTATAAAACAAACCGGTTTTCAGAACATGCAGAGTCCAGAGCGGCGCTTCCTAACTATGCTGACGCAGAATCCTCCCTTGGGGACTAGTGCGGGCTTTTACTGGGTGTGGGATTGTGGGTACTTCAAATATGGAAATCGGGGAATGCACGTGGATACTTTAAATATGCATTGAAGTTAGTTAGGCTGGAATTCTGTACTTAAATCGTGAACATTACAACATAAATAACAAAATTTACAATAAAGTAAAGGGGTTTCCGACATCTCTTCTCTCATGTTTACGGCACCAGGCATCCTTTATTATATTGATGCCCCAAAAACGTTCAGATGCCGCTGGGATGGTTTTCCTCTGACGTGGAGGCTGCAACCCGGGTTTCACTAAAAAAACCACATCCTTTATATACCGAAACCCGAAGGTGTCGGGGCTTTCCATCAAAAGTCAAAATTACTTGTTTTTAATCACTTTTTTCGCCATTTGGGGCACTTGATGGGTTCAGTTACCGGCTGTGATATGACTAATGCCTATTTGTTCTGTATATCCACAATATGGTTTTAATATGACCCAGAATCGACGCAGCACTTAAATTGAAATTTTTTCTCACCGCGTTATTCGATTTTAATGGCATAGCACAGCCTGTAAAATCTCCCGGTAGCAAAACGCACATGCGCACAAAATTATTGTACAGAATAGCATAAATACTTACCGAAAAACGTAAATGAAGTTAAAAAAACTAAGAGAACCATTTACATACATGAATTCGAGAAAGCAGATCATTACAAATATTCATTCTCCCAAGCCGTAGCAATACAAGGACTACTTGATAGATCGTATTTAATGAGTTATGCACATATGTTTTGATCCTCGCGAGGTAAAACCTGGAAGGGGAATTAGAAAATGAAAGGGGCGATCTTTCTCCCTTATCTCTCCTGTATCTCCCTTATTACACACTTTTTGCTATAGATGAAAATTGTCTTAGTTTTCGTCACGGTAACCACTCCATACACTCCATAGCTGTAATCCTGGTTGATATACATGGAAAGTTTTCTATTATTAGTAGGGTAGATGTTTTATGCAACTTTCAGCCGGCTTTCTCTCTCTCTCTCTCTCTCTCTCTCTCTCTCTCTCTCTCTCTCTCTCTCTCTCTCTCCCTCTCTCTCACTATATATATATATAATATACATATATATATATATATATATATATTATAAAATATATAAATATTATATATATTCTATGCCCGTGGTCTTTGTCTCTGTGCGAAACATGTGTTAACATGAAGGGACCTGGGCAAACATGACGCAGCTGGCTGGGAGCGGAGGAGCGGAGGAAAAAGCCGAGAGACGCGGTTGGGTGCTGCTCCTGTGAAGACCTCGTGTGTGCCTTGTGACCTGAGATAAACCTTGTGTTGCCCTGTTATAACTGTATTGTGCGTGTGACATCTGTTTCCCCCCTTTTGTGCCTATAGAAAATTGTATGGTAAATAACTTGTGTAAATAAAGGAAAGACTGTCTTTCCCTGTGTTTATTTCGTCCCTTCCTCGCCTCCTGGCGTTTCCCTGTTGTTCTGGGACGCTGTGGTGCTCGGTGCCTCTTGGAACTGTTCAGTGTTCCGACCCTGTGGATAACACGCCGTTCCTAGCCTCCCTTGTGTTGGTGGCAAGAGACGAGGGCCGCGTAACATTGGTGTCAGGAGTGGGATTTGTGATATTTGATCATGAAGCGCCGATTTATCATGTTCTCCAAAGATGACGGCAGCCATGAGGGAGGAGGCTATGACTGAGCAGGCACGAGTAGGTGAAGCCGAGCCAGATGGACCTGATCATGCCATGCTGGCCGGTATGAGGGAGGAAATGGCACAAAGGGCAGAAGAGCAGGCACAGAGGGCACGCGAGCAGGCGCACCATCTCGTCGAGATGCAGGCAAGGAACGCAGAGGAAACAGTTCTGCCGACTTGTTGAGGTGCTACAGAGCAATCTTGCATCTGTGAATATGGAAACTCAGCAGTACACCGACAAGGCCTGCACAGCGTGAAGAGTGAACTGATGGAGGAGGTGCATACTCTGAAGGGCGAGGTTCAGGGCCTGAGGGAGGAAGTGAAGGAGTAAGACGGCGTCACGAGGTAGTAACGTTGCAAGCAGAGAAGGCCGACAAGGTTCTGGCAACAGATGCCAGAGTGTCAGATTTACTGGGGTCTGCCTGGGGTCCGTGGCAGGAAACCCCCGGGCCTCGCAGCATCGTGACGGAGCCAGTGGTCGCTGCAGAAGGCTGGGGACCCATCGGAACCGCTCCCTTGGGTATAGGTGGCGGCAAACTCAGACCCGGTCAACCCGCCTCGTTACCTCCCTCACCCCCTTCCTCCCCCCCGGGTGTGTTAGTTCACGGCACGCGTTCTCCACCCTGCAGCCCCTCGGCGTCCAGACATTCTGTGAGGCGTAAGCCAACTGAGTACGACGGGAAGGTGGCCTGAGAGGCATATGTCGCCCAATTTGAAATACTGGCATCTGCCCAGGGCTGGAGCCAGGAAGAGAGGGCCCTGCAGCTGGTAACAGTGCTAAGGGGCCCTGCGGTGGAAGTGTTGGGGCATCTGCCGCCATCCCAACATGCCTCTTACACCAGCGTGGTGGAGGCTTTGAAACGCCGTTTCGGGCACCACCACCAGGCCGAGGTATATCGGGCCCGCTTGAAGCGGACTCGTGAGCGTGGCGAGACACTGTCCCAGCTGGCGCAGGATGTGGAGGTGCTGGTAAGGAGGTCGTACCCTGTGGCTGCAGAAGAGATGATTGTGGTCCTGGCCCGCGATTTCTTTGTTGACGCTTTGCAGGACCAGCAGCTGCAAATCTACGTCAAACAGGCACACTCTGAGGACCTGCAGGTGGCGCTGGCCAGGGCCTTGGAGTTCGAGGCCTTCCTGAAAGCAACCAGTGGCCTAGGGCCAGCTGCTCAGCCCCGCCATGACTTCCGGGACCGGAAAGCTAAAGTGGAGAAGGTAGCATTGAGGAAGGTGAGCCCGAGCACTTTTCAAGGCTTGTGTTGGGGCTGCGGTAAGGAAGGGCACAGACGTAGTCGGTGTCGGAGGGAGCTGAGAACACGTCCTCTCAACCGGACGGATTCTGATGCCTTCCAGCAGTGCTGCAAGGACTGTGGCAGGTATGGTCACCATCCGAATGCATGTCCTAAGGCTAAGGAAGTGGTACAGGAGGAAAACTCGGACAGGCTGGAGAAGGGGGCCGAAACCCAGCCGTCCTCGGTTCCCGGGCCCCGACTTGGGTAAGCTGCCGTCGAACCAGCACGATGCAGGTGGAGGACTCAGTAGATGGGAAGCCTGACAGTGGACACTGGGGCTGAGAAGACCCTAGTGCGGCCTGATATGTTGGCCACTATGTGACTTCCAGATGCACCACAGAGACTGTGTGGTGTCACGGGGCATTGTGTGCAGCTCAAGGGACCAGTGGAGGCTCGTATTGGCGTGGGCAGCACGGTGCAGCGGCTGCCGGTGTATGTGGCCGATCTGGATGAGCACTGCTTGCTGGGCCTTGAATACCTGACGCAGAGTAAGGCGGTGTGTCGACCTTGGATGGAAGCTGGTGAGGGTGCACGGTGAAGATGTGCCCTTGCTTCCAGAGGTTGGCTGTGCAGAGGTAGTTACGGCTGAGCGACTGCACCTTGCCCTCAGGACAGAGTCTAGAATCCGGTGTCGACTGTCAAGAGTGATGCGTGAGTAGAGGCCTCGTGGAGCCCATTCAAACCTGCAGCTGGCTGATGGCGTAGCGGTTGGGCGGAGCCTTGTTGGACCAGGGGAGGGGTTAGTTACAGTGTTGGTAGCTAACTTCTCCAATAAGGACCTGAAGGTGCCAGCTGGTGCAAAGCTGGGCACTTGTGAGGAAGTGGAGCGTCCAGAAGAGTCGTCGGGGAGCAAGGAGTTGGTTGGTGTGGGGCCGTTGCCTGACTTCTCCGACTGTGGCGTTACCATGGGCCAGGAAGCTACGTTAGCCCCAGTAGCGGCGATGAAGACGTGGGAGATGCTGACCGAGATGAGGACGAGCATTTGGACAGTGAGGGTGATGCAGCAGACGTCAATGGTGACCATGAGCCAGGTCTTGGGGCAGGAGATATCCCTCTGGGTGCCACTGCCAATCTACCGCCGCCCACACCTCCTCCAGAGAGACCCCAGCGAGAGCGAAGAAAGCCGCGCTGGATGAAAGATTTTTGTGTTTCTGAGAACTAACTGATTTTATTTAAATTTTTATGTAGTTTGTTTCAGGTTTAGATATGTCAGAGCAGACGGGTCGTCTGCTTGATAGGGGGGGGATAGTGCTACGCCAGTGGGTCTTTGTCTCTGTGCGAAACATGTGTTAACATGAAGGGACCTGGGCAAACATGACGCAGCTGGCTGGGAGCGGAGGAGCGGAGGAAAAAGCCGAGAGACGCGGTTGGGTGCTACTCCTGTGAAGACCTCGTGTGTGCCTTGTGACCTGAGATAAACCTTGTGTTGCCCTGTTATAAGCTGTATTGTGCTGTGTGACATGCTGGTTTCCCCCCTGTATTGTGCCTATAGAAAAGTGTACGAGTAAATAACTTGTGTAAATAAAGGAAAGACTGTCATTTTGTGTTTACTTCGTGCCCTGCCTCGCCACTTGGCGTTTCCTCTCCTGGTGTTCTGGGACGCTGTGGTATTCGGTGCCTCTTGGAGCTGTTCAGTGTTCACGACCCTGTATATAACACGCCGTCTGCCTAACCTGCCTTGTGTTGGTGGCAGAGAGACGAGGCGACCGGCGTAACAATATATATATATTTTTTTCACAGATACACTATTTTCCACAGCCAGACGCACACTCAATGTTTTTTGGGGGTCGAATGTACAGCTTTCCGAAACAAGAGTTTTTGATTGGTCAGAGAACACTGACGTCATTTTTCTAAATCTTTTTATTGCCTAGCATTTACAGTTTGAATGTAATCCGCTAATTTACCAATAACTGCCTATTACATAAAGTACATGCTTCTTATTTTTTCAAAACATATATTGTTATCGTAATTTCATGTGCAATGCGCTGTGGGATTGCGCAAATTATTAAAACATATCCATATTTATTGGTTAACATAAATAAATTATATAGGATTCCAGTCTATACTGACATCTAGGCAATCCTTTTAAAATTATAATATCATTTACTGGCGATACAGGTTTTTGTCAACTCTTACCTGATTATTTACTTTTACTCTCAGAAGAGCTATCCTGCTCCATAGGAATTGGTGGAAGCACAGGAACCTCTCTCGCTCTCCCACCTTGATGCGGGTAGAGCCGTGGCGCTTTGAGGAAAAAATTGTCTAAGGGTCTTGGACTATTACTAAAAAGATAGCGCTACAGTATTGATTTACCATGATCTCCTTACCGGACGTTTTAAACCCACTCCTTTAAATCCCGCCAGACTCTTTTGATGTTCTGTGTGTAGATATGTGGGAAGTATGGGACCAAAATAATCATTTCTGTTCTAATATATTGTATTATTAGGGTATGGGCGTGTCTGCAACACGATCACTGCTAACGGCACCACGAATTACTTTTTAGACTCAAGCTCAGTATCCCTAAAGATCCACACTTGACTAAGTTGCTTTCCTCTGTTGTACTTCCGGTTCACGAACAGCGTTTCGTCGATCTCGACGATTACGCCGGCATCATCATCAAAGGGCTAACACCGACCGGGGCGCATGGCCGGATCCACCCTTCGATTCCAGCCACGAGAGTCCCTCATGGGGAGACTCCAGGCAGGCCCTCGGCCCATCTCTAATTCCTCGCGAGAAGTCTCGTCGAGCTGCCCAAGCCATGATCTCCTGGTCGTCCCACAGGCCTCCTCCACCCAGGATTGTCTCTCAAAGAGACAACCTGATGGGCAGGATCATCCACAGGGAAGTGAGCAAAGTTCTCTGTGACTTCAACGTCCTCACCACAAGCATGGATTGACTGAATGGGTTCCCCTTACAGGCTCCCAAAGTCCTGTATCTTGGTCTTGGTCCTGGAGAGCTCTAGGCCCAAGGGCTTTGCCTCATTGCTAAATGCAGCAGCTACCAGTGACTCAAGGGACTCAGACAGGATAACATCACCGGCAAAGTCAAGGTCTGAAACCTTGATATTGCCCAGTGTTGCTCCACACTGACTTTAGCTAGTAGCTCTGCCCATTATCTAGTCCATGCAAGTGTTGAAAAGTGTTGGTGAAAGGACACAGCCTTGCCTCACCCCTGAATTAAGAGGGAAGAATTTTGACAGGCCCCCACCACATTTTACAGCACTTTTGATACCGGTATATAGGCCAATAATCTGTGTTGGAATTCCACCGAGTCTTAGAATCTCCCATAATGATTCTCAATACACCGAGTCAAACGCTTCTTCCAAGCAACCCATGACCAAACTCACGACGGCGTTCCACTATTACTCAAAGTGCTAATATAAGGTCTATTGTGGAGTTGCCAGGAGCGAATCCAGACTGCCCTGGTCTTTGGTGCCTTTGTAAGTGGTCGCGGATCCGTTTCAGAAGAATGTGGGCGAAAACTTTGTCTGGCATGCTGAGCAGTGTAATGCCATGGTAGTTGCTACAGTCCCAATGATCCCCTTTCCCCTTCCAGAGAGGAATGAACACGCTCCCGAGCGCTGCAAGGACTGAATGTTCTAAAAAAGGAACTCCACCTAGACGAACTCTGGACGTGGTCGATGACGTAAAGTTTATTCATTTTCATGGGATACTTTATCTGACTGCAAACAGTCCAAGGATGAGGTGAGTCCACGCGTAAAAAAAAAAAAAAAACTCTCTATACAAGTGTGTGTGTGTGTGTGTGTATGTGTGTGTGAATGTGCTTGCGTATAGATTAGTGAGTGTTAAAAATAGTTTGAATAAGAATTGAAAATTTTGCATGCCTGGTTCTTGCTTTAGGTTTCACATCTAGAACCCCAGGGCATGGAAATCCATCTAAAGCTCTGTGTCATAGTTCGTTCATAGGGGCAAATGTAGTGTAGTGTAGTGACAAATGGTCTGCCACCAAATGGTCTCCCAGATAGCTTTATACTATTCACCTTTTGTCCACAAATATATGCACTATGATTCTCCCAGAATTTTCTTTGCTAAACAGGTACATGTTTCTGAATATGAAACCACAAAAATTATTTCTGTGCATTGGTTTTCCTCATTTGTCTTTTTATGGTCAGAGGAACTGACTACGACATGGGAATAGAAATGAGTGATTTTTGTAGTAGGATGATTCTCTAATAAGCCTTGGTTTTCACTTTTCAGAAAGTCATTGATGAATTATTGGAGTGAGCAACAACCCTGTAAGGATTTAGAGACATAAGTCGTGGGTGCCATGTGTGCTTATGGCTCCATCTATATCCCGAGTTTTATAGAAGTGAGAGGAAAACAGACTTTTAATTTCTTGCGTGTGCTTTTTGGCAATTGAAAAGGAACTGAAGTGTTTAATGGTAGTTTTGAGTGAATACATAACACGATGACACTGTGTGATGTTAACGTCGTCCCCTCAAGACTGTGATGCAACTCTGGCAATCTTGAAGAATAAGCTGCCTCGAGTTGACTCTGAGAATGCAGGAGCTAAGATGAAGATGATTCAAAATATGAGGTCGGAATGTTGTATCAGTGTTAGTTATATGCAGATAATATATATATATATATATATATATATATATATAATATATATATATATATATATATATATATATATCTGTGATTAAATGAGCGAAGCTGATTTGCATATATCCTGCTGATCGTGAGCCATCACTTAAGTACTTTTCTACTTTCATTTATCATATAACAGCCACTTATTATATGGTTGTTATATGATAAATTTACATCAAACTTTAGTTTAGGGAAGGTGGTGTAGTTTGGTGTTAAGAATTACATAGCTAATGTAGCTAGTCTTTGGCATTAACTGAAAAATATCTCTCTGTTTGCGAATATCAAAGGCGGTAACACTTAACAGTCATAGTATGTGTGAGATTTGGAATAATTTAAGAAAGGTATGGTATAGTTGTTATAAAACTAAGTTTTTTTCAGGAAAATGTGTCACTAGTAATGACAAGCTGAAATGATCTCAGCCTTCTAAGTGAGGTTTATGTTTCAAGATTAGTATTTTAAAAGTCCTGTTAACAATTTAGTATTGATCAAATTATAAAGAGAAAAATGAAATGAAAGCATGGGCTGCATTGTTGCTAAAAAAGAAACACTTTTCCAGACTGATGCTTCTCTGTCAAAACATTATTTCTCCCTCTTATTGAAAGTTAGTACAAGACGCTTTTGTGACTTTATTTTCACTTTTAGTACATTGCTGATCACTGGGTTTTAACTCAACGTCGCCGGGAAAATGCTGCGCACATTTTGGATTTTTTGTGAAATGTCTCTGCACATAGATGGCTCTGCTAGTGCTTAGCCACAAAGGAGTCAAGTAGTTGACCTGACCTTATCTGATTTCACCTTTCCTTCAATTTTTTTTTTTTTTACTAATACTATGAACAGCGATGGTGTTATTTTTATTATAGACATTGCAATTACTATAATGTTATTGACATTAGTAGTTGCAATATAAGAAAAAAAATCGGGTCAAGGAAAAGGGCAAACAGGTGAGACAAGTAGTACGCATAATTGAATCATTGGTGACCTAGGACAAATGGAGCCATCTATGTATAAAAACAAAAAATAAGGTAAACTCAAAACGGGCATTAAGGGTTAAAGATGGATGTACAGTCAAAAAACAAAACAAAAACACTAATATGACAAAGTTTTGTGAAATAGCGAGGCAAGGCAGTTAGTACCGTACTCCTATGAATGTAGGTTTTGTGATACAGTAACATTAAAAAAATAGTAAAACGTAAGTTTGATTAATGTATGCTAAAAAAAAGTATTATATCGAGCGGTAACACATGCTAAGGCTTGGCACATACAGTTGCAAGTTGGATGTGAAGTGATACCAAAATATACTCTGAGACTTGAGGTGCCAGTCCAAGGTTTTATTCCCCCTTTTCAATTTATGGTAATGAAAGATAAAACAATAGCTAATATAAGGATCTCATATTTGCCTAAGAAATTGCTATATGTGCAAATGTTTATTATTATTATTATTATTATTATTATTATTATTTTTTTTTTATTATTATTATTATTATTATTATTATTATTATTATAATCATAATAATAATAATAATAATAATAATAATAATAATAATAATAAAAATAATAATAGTAATAATAATAAAAATTATTATTATTATTATTATTATTATTATTATTATTATATTATTTTATTATATTGATGAAATTATCACTTGCCATGAGATTAATAAGTAGATGATAATTTTTTTCTCTCTTTTAGTAATGTATCTTGTGGATATTCTGCCTCATTTTCTTTCCTGAATGTGGACAATAATTATATTTTTCTTATGACAATAATATCTAAATATTTGGCTTTTTTAATACTTCAACTTTAATTTTGAGGCATGCAATATTTGTGGTTTGATTTTTTTTTTGTTATATTTATATTTGTCATTGGCAGTATTTAAAAATATCGACCATATGCACGAACAATGTTGCAATGGAATATGGGTGTCCAGCCCCAGTGTTTGAATACTTTTGTAAGATATCATACTGTAGATTTTTATATCTTACCATTAAACAAAATGTAATGTTTTTAATACCCAAGTGCAGTTAATGCCACTTTTAACTTTTTGCGTAGAGTTTAATGGTACGCATTTATATATGTACTTAGAGTGATGAAAATATAACAAGAATTAATACTGAAATTATCTCTCTTCATATTTCTGACTATTGTACACAGCATTGATGTGTTACTTTGTGCTCAGAGTACCTAAGTGTAAGGTCGCTATAATCTAATCTTTTTATCTACTATTTTGAACACTGAAAGAGAGCACTAGTCATCCTATTGGCATTCCTTTACAAACTGAACGATTTAAGACTACTTAAAAGAAAACCGTTAGCATCTTTTCAGTTTCATTGTATCCGTAATCACCCTCTTTTGGAAGAATACTTTTAATTGTCGGTTGTATAGCATGCATTTTAGACTAGGATGTTTCCTGTGTATAAATGCTGCTGTACTTTTCACTTAGTGTTTGTTAGATATACCGATATGTTTAACGACTTCAAGTATATGTATCACTTTGTGCCCAATACCTTCATATTTGATTTGGATTCCCAAATCAGATATGATACATTTTATAATAAGTAATGCTGGAACCATAACACCTTCATCCTGCCCTCATTTGTTTGCACAATTTGAAGTTCATGACTTTACCCAAAAGTGCATTTTACCCGTTCTTTCTCTAGGAGTGACCTCTGATTCTGAGTTCCTCTAGGCAATAAATATAAATCCAGACCTACCTTCATTAAACTACCCATTATTTTCCCCAGCCAGCTACAGGGTAATTATCCTATGTATCTCATGTATATAAGGCCGCGGTGGCCGAGTGGTTAGAGCATCGGACTCAAGACTGGCACGACGCCAATCTGAGTTTGAGGGTTCGAGTCACCGGCCGGCGCGTTGTTTCCCTTGGGCAGGGAACTTCACCTAGATTGCCTACCTATCCACTGGGGGGCCCAAGCCAGCCCAGGTCAGTGCTGGTCCCAAGCCCGGATAAAATAGAGAGAATGATTTCCTAAAAGGTAACACCGGCACTCTCCGTGGAAAGGAACTGGGGATCCTACCACGTACTCACTCCAAGAGCATCACAACGTGAAAACTACAATTAAGTGTCATGCTGTGACCACGGCGGCTCAAAAAATGAACCTACCGTTAGAAGAAAAAAATCTCATGTATACCTTTGTTTCTATCTTTGGGAAGTCCGCTTTACCTTCTCTAGAGTGATTAGTCTTTCAGGGAAGGATCAAAGGACCTGCCTTGTTATGTATTTCTTATGAATCCGGTATACATTTTACCTTCCATGTAGGCCTTTGGTTT
>NW_023657666.1:0-7500 GCF_015228065.2 Penaeus monodon
ATTTGTTGGATACAAATATCAAATCTAGGTACGCCGATGATATAGTTTGATTGCCAGCGTATCACTGAACTACAACACTACTATATAAAGTTAGGAAGCAAGCGAAAGGCTGCTTGTTTTAATGCCAAGAAAACAAGATCATGAAGATTCAAAGATACCGCAATGAAATGAGACATGTAAAAATCAATGGAAGATGTGGAAAATGTGAAGATTTCACTTATCTTGGAGCTGTTTTAACTAATAAAATTGAATTCCCGGAGATAAAAAGAAGAATTAAAATTGCAAAAACCCCACAGCTCAAAACATCTGAAAGACCGAAGCATTCCCTTTACGGACAAAGCTGAGGTTATTGAACTCATTAGTTTTCCAATTGCATCATATGGTTTGAGTGTTGGGTGTTGAAGTAGATAGAAAAGAAAAAGATAAATAGTTTTGAAATGTGGTGTTACAGACGAGTACTGCGTATTAGCTGGACAGAGAAGACGAATGATGAAGGGCTGAGAAAAATAAATTGTAAAGACCGACTGTTGGACATCTTAAACAAGAGGAAATTAAAGTTTATTGGTCATGTAATGAGAAGTAAAAGTATTGAGAAAAACTTGCTGACAGGGATGGTGATAGGAAACAGGAGGAAGAGGCAAACGAAGACAAGACTGATCGACAATATCAAAGATATTTGCGGGCTGTCGATGGTACAAGTGGAAAGAAAAGCGTAAGATCGAGTTTAGTGGCGAAGGATGGTGGGGGAGGTCCACGGTTGCTCAAACATGAGATACCGTTATTGATGATGATATATATAGGGCCGCGGGTGGCCGAATGGTAGAGCACGGACTCAAGACTGTCACGACGGCATTCAGAGTTCGGGGTTCGGTTCGAGTAAACGGCCGGCGCGTTGTTCCCTTGGGCAAGGAACTTCACCTCGATTCCCTACCTAGCCACGGGTGGCCAACCCAAACCCAAATCGTGCTGGTCCCAAGCCCGGATAAATACTGAGAATGATTACCTAAAAGGTAACACCGGCACTCTCCGTGGAAAGGAATGGGGATCCTACCACGTACTCACTCCAAGAGCATCACAAAATGAAAAAGCTAAGTATCATGCTGTGGGCTTACGGGGGCTCAGACATGAACCTACCGTTAAAGGAAGGAAATATATAATATATGGTATCATCATCAAGGGTCTAACGCTGACGGGGGCGATGGCCGCATCCACCCTTCACTTCCAGCCACGAAGGTCCTCGTGGCGGGGTTCTCCAGGCAGGCTCTCAGCCCATCTCTAATTCCTCTTTACAGGTCTCGTCGAGCTGCCCAAGCCATGCCCTCCTGGGTCGTCCCATGGTCTCCTCTACCCAGGATTGTTTGCAAAAAGACAATCACTCACGGGGAAGTGAGCTCAGTGGCCCATAGCCTGATTTGGCAATCCCGGATTATGCAAGTAACAGGACCCATGCTAGTTTAACGATGCAGCCGTTGGTTGGACACAGGGTCTGTTGAAGAGACTTGTTACAAAAGGCATCAAGACGGGACTCCAAGGCACTAGATATCGTCCAGGTTTCACTTCCGTAGAGCAAAAGGGGGCAGTATCAAGGCTTTTAAGACACGTAGCTTGGTCCTTCTGCATAGGTACCGACAACTCCAAATGCTATTGTTGATCGGTTTCATGGCTCCTTTTGCCAAAACCAACCCGTCTAGTGACTTCTTGGTCTGACAGCCAGAGATATGAACTACACTCCCAAAGGTATGCAAAGTTCTCTGTGACTTAAATGTACTCACTACAAGCATGGATCGACTGAACGGGTTCCCCTACAGGTCCTAAGGTCCTGAATCTTGGTCTTAGTCTAGGGCCCAAGGGTTCTCATTGCTGAATGCACCAAGAGCCATCACTAGTGACTCCAGGAACTCAAATAGGATAGCAACTTCATCGGCCCAGTGTTGGGATAGCTCTGCCCATTATCCAGTCCATGCAGGTGTTGCAAGTTGGAAGGCCCACCTGTGCAACTGCTCAAAATACTCTGAGATATCTCTGCCCATCCACTGACACACGATGAACTGTTCCTGTCCCTTCTCAGCAGTATCTGAGCCCTACACACCCAAAAAGCGATGCAAGACCTGATTCAGCCAAGCCATGCGACACGCTTCAGTGGCCCTCCTAATCTCCTCAGGGGGCGGATTGGGAATTCGTGGGCCTTGGCGATATTGACTTCCTGGTAGGTGCTTCAAGTGTTTTCACGCCTTGAAGAGACTCCCACACAGCAACTGAGGTCTGTGAACGTCAAAGTCAATGGACAGGGTGTGCCAGTGTGAAGGGCCCATTGAGGCACACTTGCCTCGGCCTCAGCTGTCCAAGGTGAAACACACTAGAGTGATAAGTGGATTGAAAGGAGTTTTTGAAGTGGACTGGTAGGGGTATCCACAACCAGCCTATGGTCAGTTGTCACAGAACTCGATACTCTGGTAAACTAACAGTCTTGGAGGATCCTCCCATCGTGTGCTAACGAAATATGTGGTTGATGTCCATGAGCCCCGTACGCCATAGTCGCTAAAGACCATAGTCCAGGCGATGGGGGTTTGGGGTGCTGATACTCAGGAGCCGAAATCTTCATTCTCTGGGACTTAGCATGTCCTAGAGGAGGAGGCTGTTCTTGCTGCTGGGATCAGTCCCAAGCCATGGGGCTCAATTACAGGCCAGTTACCACATTTGAATTTGCTCAGAACATGCGAATATCTCGCCGGGGCAATTGTTTTGCCGATGGATGACTTTGCAAAATATCAGAGTGAGGGATCGTGCCCTAGCATAAGAGGACATAATACCAAAAGCATGGCTTCAGGTCCCCCGTTGCCATAATACCTCGTCAACGGTGTTACCTCAACTATACCGAGGGCTGAAGTCTTTGGAGATGGCTATGCCTACTCTCTGGAGGTTACACCATCACTGTGGTTCCCGACCATAGTAGGTGTACCCACCCATACTGATCGTGCGGCTGCAGGTCTTCTCAAATCGGAGAGGACAGCCACCCCACTCCCATTCATCGCTCCATTTCCTCGATATCAAGGTAATCGCTCATCCTGCAGCAAGGACCGATGTTCCAAGCGACCTAATCGGATAGCTAACCTGTGTTTAAGCCTTCAGGCGTCACTCCGGTTGTATGTCACCTCTGCCACCCACTCCCCAACTCTGTGTCCGAGGCCCAAAAAAGGAGTCGGCAGAGTGTGAGGGCCCCCGTCCACCTGTTATATTTGGGTATATATTATCTATATACATATAAATATATATATAATAATAGATATATAATAATATATGAATAATAAGTACTAATATATATATGAATAGTAATATAATTATATAATAGGATATATAATATAGAGATGGTATACGTGAAAAAAAAATAGATATATAATATATACTATTTTTAAATTCATTATATATAGTTTGATAATCGATGTTGTACTATATAAACATATATACCAGGACTTATATCTAATATATATTGATATATATATATATATATAATAATATTATATATGATATATATATATATATATATAATTATATGCAATATACATATGAGGCCGCGGTGGCCGATCTGATATAGCATCCGAACTCGAGACTGGTCACAACGGCATCCGGAGTTTCGAGGGTTCCGGAGTCCACCGGCCGCGCGTTTTATGTTCCCTTGGAGCGAGGAACTCACCTCGATTGCCTTACCCTGGCCAACTGGGTTGGTAAGCCAACCCAATCAATGCCTGGGTCACCAGACCCGGGTAAATAGAGAAAGTGACTCGTCCAAAAACAACCGGCGGAAGGCAACGGCAAACCAACCCGCTCTAAACTGCCAAGAAAAATCTGGGAAATCCATGATCGCCACAACGTCCTTGTTGGGACACGGGCACTTGGAAAAAAAAAAAAAATAAAAAACAAAAAAAAAAAAAAAAAATATATATATATATTATATATATATATATTATTATATAGTTATATATACAGATATATATATATATTTGTATATATATATTATATATATGTATATTGGATTATTATTAGAATAATATAACATACATATAGTAGTATATATATATATATGATACTATGTGTGTGTGTCATGTAACAAAATTAATATTAACGGCGAGAGTTGCCACGTGACCTCTAAGACATGGGGTGGTTTTTCATGCATACTGTTGGTGACTTTCACGGAAAGAGAAGGAAAAAGACTTTGCAGTTTAGACACGCGCCTACCCGATAGAGGAGTGCCACGTTGACGTATAATTAAGTGGGTGGATTTTCATGCATGCTGTGTTGTGTGAGCAAGAAGAAGGGATATTCAGTTTAGACAAATCAGCACGTTGCTATCCATACGGCACTTCCCAGAAACAATCATATTCGTGCATGATTACTCCCAATACACTCAAGGGTATTATGAATGGTTTCGATACCAGAACCACTGACTGTAATTCTTTTCCGCGGCCAAGCAATCACGTGTACTCCAAGCCTGATAAAAAAATGTTGGAGATGAATATTGTCAATGCTTGGGAAACGGCTAAGTAGCTATAAAGCCCTATGTAGATCCATGGCTGAAAATGCGAATCGAAAAATGTTTACGGAGAAATCGAGACCTTTATGCGTGCCTTACTCTCTGACCAGGGATTAGGCAAGGTTTTTTGAATACATGGATTATTCTTATTATAAGTGGTGACTGCTCCGAGTAGTTTATCTAGTTATCTACTACTTTTTTTTCTCCATATAAATAACTGGACAATGAAAAATTATCTTATTATTATGCCTAGGGATTAACAAGTAAATCGTAATAATATATATATAGAGAGTAGATGAGGCCGCGGTGGCCGAGTGTTTGTACGCATCGGACTCAAGACTGTCACGACTGCGATCCGAGTTCGAGGATCTTGAAACACCAGCCGGCTCGTTTTTCCTTGACACGAAAACTCACCTCGATTACCTACCAAGCCACTGGTGGCGGCTGCAAGCCAGCCCAATCAGTGCCGGTCCTAGCCCGAGTAAATAGCACAGGGTAGGCAATCATGACTGGCATCCGCCCCTAAAAAGATTTATCTGCAGAACGCACATACATAATCATGGCGACCCCATATAAGAATGGGATAAGCTAGAAAAAATGCGATAAAGCGACGAGAGAAGAGAGAGAGACATATGATATAATATATAGATAACTAGATCGAGTATAGATATATAGATATGTTATATATATTATCTTAGATATAGAATATGCAATATACATATGGTATATTTTAGATTTTTCCTTAGCTTTATCCCATTCTATATGGGGTTCCGCCATGATCAAAACCGTTGTCGTTCTGGCTGATATGCTGTGTTTATGGTCCGGATGCCGCTTCATACGCCATCATCAAGTACACATATATGTGTTTGTGCTGTTGTGGAGAGCCTCCGGGCTTCTCTGCCATTCCAGTCCCTCACTCCCTTATTTTTTTGTGTTTCCTTTTCCCCCCATTCTTTACCTCATTCCTGTATCCCGTCACGCCTTACTTGAGGCTTCTGTGTCCTCTTTCCTTTCCCTCTGCCTAGCTTCTGTGGTCTTCTTTCCTGTTCCCTCTCCTAGCTTCTGGTGTCTCTTCCTTTCCCTCTGCCTAGCGTCTGTTGTCCCCTCTTCCTTTCCTCTCCTAGCTTTCTGTGTCTCTTCCTTTTCCCTCTCCTAGCTTGCTGTGTCTCTTACTTCCCTCTCTTACAACCCTTTTTTCAAGAAGTTTGTGTGGGTTTATTTCTCCTTGCTACATAGCCTATACATCTTTTTATTTTTCTTTCTTCTTTTTTATCTTACTTCAGTGTATCTTTTTCTCCCCCCTTCTCTCATATTCTCCGTACTGTCTGCTTTACGTTTACCTCCTAATTCTGTATCTGTTGCCTTATTATACTCCCATAGATTTATGCCTCTTCAACTACCTAACTCTAGACTCCACATAGGGCCTACCATAATGAGGGTGTCTTTTTTTTTTTTTTATTTTTTTTTTTTTTCCATTCCCTGTCTTTTTCCACTCCTTTTCCTCTGCCCTCAGCCTTGTCCTGTTCCTTTTAACCTTCGGCTGATTCCCTTGCTTAACGCTACATCCTGGCCCCCAAATCCCTGGCCACTGGAAAAGTATAAAGATCGTGGGAGGACATAGGGGGGTAGGCTATACGAACATACGGATCGGCGGTCACTCCCCCATAACTTTATGTGCCTTTTACAAATTTTCACTCTGGCCATTAGATTGAGAATTAATTAAAATATTATACATTTTAAGCACGTGAAATTGCTTCATTCTGTTGCATATGTTAACAGTCTTCCTTTTTTGTAATTTTTATTTATTAGGACCTTTTAGAGTTTATTGTTATTCTTTTCTAGAGTGCCGGCTTTTCTTTGATTTAAATTTAATTATTTGCTAAGCATGCTTTTAGTTTTCCGTTCTTGGTTTCTATAATGCATTTTCTTTTCAACTGCTCATTTTATGTTTATTTCGGAGAAAGAATTAAAAAGTTTCTGTGTGTTGCTTGTTTTGTTTGTTTTTTTTCGAGTCGTAATTAACAAATATTTTTTGTAGGCAATTACCTTTTTTTGGCTATTGACATTGATTTTATACCGCCACACTATGTTTAGTGTATTTTTCGTTATTTTAATGATTTAGAGGGCTGCCTATGAGTTTTAATTTTGAGCAATGCGTCTGCCAATAATTATTTTTCTTGTTAGTTTTTTTTTTTTTTTTTTTTTTGTTTATCTGTTTCAGTTTTATTTATTTTGTGATTTTTAATGATTCAGTTTCCTTTTTACACTTAGCTTTTATAATGTGTTTTATATTATTTTCCAAACGAATTGTATGTAAATATTTGTTTTTATTTCTTTTGTTTTCCCCTCAGCCTATAAAGAGGGGGAGGTTTCTCCACCAATGACGTGTGTAAGACCGAACGTTGTTGTCCTCCATGGATCGTACAGTGAGATGGCGTTCGAACGCGTGGAGGAAAGGTTGTATCATGACCTCATGACTTTATGAAAGAACAAATGGGCTGTGAGTAGATTAACTTTTCAAGTATATGGGGTTTTTTTAAGGCTCCCCACTCCTACCTCATACCACGCCCACACTTCGTTGAAGGCTTTATACGGGAACCCACATACTTTGTTTATTTTTTTTTTATGGGTGGAAACGGAGGCCCATCTGTCCAGGCCCTTATTTCTCCTCAAACCTTCACGGGCAATATCACTTAGATAATGCTTATGATAGGCCCCGTCCCACGATACCCTTACAGTGTGTGTGTGTGTACCGTGTCTGTCTAATAATTGTACCATATTCATATATATTATATATATTATATATATATATATATATATAGATATATATAATCTATGTATACATATACATAATATACATATAATATGGTATATATAAATATATGTTTGTATATATAATATGTATCGTCTCTCTCTCTCTCGTCGATTCGTCGTCTGCTCTCCTCTCTCTCTCTCTCCTCCTCCTCTCTCTT
>NW_023657666.1:10000-26818 GCF_015228065.2 Penaeus monodon
TAAAGATTCTTTCTTTCCGCTGTAAAAAGGAGAGATAAAAAGAATGAAAATAGTAACAAGAAACCATTAAAATAATAAAACTGGGCTTAAAAAATACAAGAAAAAGAAAGGTCAAAAGAAAGATGCCATCCGCCCTGCATGATGTTCTGTTTATCTGCACCTCAAAACTAAGGCGGCAAGGGAAGGTGGTCGGCTGTGCTCGACTCCCCTGTGGTTACTGGCAGATCTGGGTAGGATGTGAGTAGGAAGGATAGGGTTAATTGTAGTAGGTAGGCAAACGGGAAAAGACTGAAAAGAGGGGGGAATCAGAGTATACGTAGAAGGAAGTATAAACGCCGAAAGAAAGGGTGCGAATCAAAGCGTACGATGGGAATAAAGCTGGATATAGTGCCAAATTAGGGATAAGGAATGGAGACAGGAATAGTATAGTATGTAGACATAAAAGGTAGAACAAGCATAGGATAATGCATGCCCCATGACCCCCAGATCCAGAGGCGAACCACTGGCACACCTGATTCCCTCGTGCAAGAAACAAGTAGCAACAGCCTGCCACGAACTGAGGGCAAGAGACAAGACGTCTAACACAGCAGACAGACTTGCCTCTTATCAGAGAAAGGGCTAGCCTAGTCTGAACCCGATAACTCAGGACGTTATCTTTTCTCTTAGGGAACTAAGAAATGCATATACATTCCAGGGTTGTAAACACACCCCGGGCTCTAATGGGATCTCGTACCCATCATTTCCCACCCTGGGACTAGTAGGTGAGACTTCATTCCTGCAACTACAAATCCGACGAATCATGTAAACTTCCACCTACCCCAGAGTTGGAAGGGGCTCCCACTAGTTTCCTCATCCCTAAAAACGCAAACGTAGCCAGGGAATTACCCGCCCCATCTTCTCTCCTCAACTGGCTGGCCAGTCGCCGAGGATGATAGTAATGACCGCCTTCCGATGGAAAATGGGACTTACGCCTACATTGAACACCTCCATGGTTTAACCAGGGGAATGAGCACGCGCACAGCATAGACCCATACGCCTTCTTGAGCACAATAAGCACGGCACGATCCTGTGGTAGTATTGCCTTGACCGGGAGAGAAGGCTTTTCATGAATGGCAAGTCCTCTTGCCAATTCCAAGGAGAGCCTGATCCAAAAGGAATAGAGGTAAGCTCTTGTGTTGGATGATAGGTGTACTTACTTTAGTGAATAGAACAGTCCCAAGCCCATAGGATTCCAAGGTCATCGTGAGCACATGCCACTAGATAGAATGGGAACCCACAGGGTGGGGTTCGTCAGTCCAGTCCTCTTAACACCTACTGGCCTGTCATCCTCAACATAAACCCGTTTTCCAAGTGTGTGCCAGATCATTCTCATACTGCAGACGATCTTGCTATCATCTCCCCTCCCTAAGAGCATACTGCCTAAACAAAGCCCCATTGCCGGAACCTCGTATCCGAGGGAGTGTTGTATACATGGACTAGTGAGATCTCTGCAGCCAAATCCCAACAGGCCTCCGCCCCTGGTTTACTGAGACAGAGAGTTCAGGCACAAGTAAGTCTGAAAAATCCAGGGATGGCACTTGGAAAGTGGGTTCAGGACTAAGTACCCTACCTTTGAGGTAAAATAGACCGACGCCTCTCCTTCCAGAAAGTCAGGTCCAGTAACCTAGTTGATCTACAAACAAATACTCAAGCACACTGTGTCTGTCATGAAGAGCAATGAGTGTGAGCGGCATAGGGGCCATAACACTAAGACATTTCTATGTACAGCTGTCAGCGCCCCAGGAACTAAAAGCCTAAGACATAAAACAATATAATGCGTGTTTTGCAGAACCAATATAATGAGTGTTTTTGCAACAACTCCTGGCTGTCCTCACATCATCCATGGGTGTTTAATAACACCATCTGCTGCAAGAATCCGCATTCTTGCCAAGGGTGCATAGGCTTTCCTCCCCACCCGGAACTTTGTCGAAGCTCCGCCGTGGCACAAACCTTGATAGAGTTCTCGGTCGTGTGAGACTGGCAATCAAAAAGAATGAATAATCCACACTGCGCCTAGCCTAAAGAGCCGAAACCCAGGAGGGTCTATTGCACCGATCAATGTCACTCCTCCGGGCAGTAGAACATACTACACAGATTGTCGGTCATTTCCCTTTGGCCCACTCTGTGCGAGGCGCTGGCTTCGCAGGCAAGAGATGCCACAAAATCCATGAGGGTAACAGCTAAATGCCTCCTCGCTACAGTCCGAGGGGCAGTTGCTATCATGGGAGCACTGAGCCATCCTTTCCGTGAAAGGAAGGCATGTGGTCCATCATGACAGTACTCGCAAGAGCCATCGACTGTCTTCAGCGCGCTCACCTGATGACAATATCTACCTTCTGACTACTTGTCTGCTACAGAGATTCTTGTACAAGTTCGAATATTTATCATAAACTGGGTTCCCCAGCCACATTGGGGATCAGAGGGAATGAGCTTGCTGACAGCTAGCCGAAGTTGGCAGGGGGTATGGCCCCCTAATCCAATAATACATCAGAGCCGAACATTTACTTTAGAAGACGTGTCCGGTGAGTTTCAACCCTCACTTCCTCCTGCAGTTCACGAGAGGAAACGAGATCCGCCCCCTCGGCCCAGCTGTACTAGACCCACCGGCTATGAAACCACCTGCACTCTCTGAAACTATAAACCAACAGAGGTACGAAGGTCATTCTGCACAGAATGCGCCTATGTGTACCCACAGTTTATGTGGCAGGATATCTACAAACAAATAGAACAATGACGAGAGGGTGTTGCATGCATTTCCGGCGAGCCGAACGCCACACCTTGTACATTACTTTTAAGAATGGGTGTGGTGCACACGTAAGTCCTGAGACAAACGCCCGCAGAACATCTAGCCGATGTGCTGGGTAAGAGATTATGTGAGATGCTTACACCTCGGCTACGGAGCGGCCCTGCTGGCAGTACCCACCGCCGACGGTAAGCACCGACGTGTCGAGAGAACGCCCATGAGGACAGCCATAAAAAGCTGACACAGGCCGGGGTCCATAGTGAAAGGCCAGAACTTCCGCGCAAATCTCAAACGAAACGCACGAGAACGTTTAAATAATTGGAGGGTGCTTTCCGGAACCTCTAGGTCCCAAGGATATTTTTTTGAGGTGTGCTAAAGAGAGCGATTTGACTCTGCTACTAGCAAGCCTCGACTGCTCTTGCGTGACACCCTGGCTGTTTTGGCGCACATCCTTTCTTTGATGCCGGCATTTCTAATTGCTCGCGATTAGCTTCGTGCCCCGTATTCTTTCCCTTTTACGTTTTTTTTCGGCATTAGAATAACTCGTTTTTGCTTGAAGGTGAATTGCACCCCATTTTCGACTCGTCTTGGACGGGGGGCAGACCTTTACCTCCCCAGGGGAGGGGTGTCTGGGGGCCTTAGCGTGCGTGCCTTACGGTGCCAAAAATTGCCAATCTTGATGGGATATCTGGCAGCCCTTTTCTCATGACTGCCACTTAAAAATTCGCATAGGAACGAATAGGCGGGTAGGAGCCCCACCCTTTTCATCCCCGTCACCACCCTTCCCCCGTTTGTGTTTTTAGCCCCTGCAAATACGACAGAACGAGGAATTTTCCCTTCCATCACCCACGTATGGCATGACCATGGGACATGTCATAAAATTATATACAGGGAAAAGCCCTCTCTTGTGGGGGTCTCTCCGGAGATCTTCACCCTCCTGAGTGGCAGTCACCCACCTTTTTAAGCCCCACAATGGCTTAAAGGGTGACGTAGCCAAACCAAACAACTGACCCCATTTTCTCCCCCAAATGTCAAAGAAAAAAAAAAGATCAGGGTTTTTCTCTCCCAAAACGAAGGCAAATGCAGGGTTCATGGCTAAAAAGACGACGGGACAATCCTCCACATCGTGCGATCCATCAGCCGGGAAAGTATCCGCCAAGAACGTTGTCACTGCCTGATATCAAACCTCCGAGTCACAAATCATAGATTCGGTTCCACCCCCAAAAGAAGCCCAAACTTCTGCCCTCCGGGGATCATGATGTTTATAATCGGCCCCAACAACAATACTGAACCAAGTGTTTTTCCATGCTTAAAAAATGCTACCGATACGACCACAATAAACACCATGTACACCCCCACAAGGTGCTCTCGTTGCGGGGCGAAGGTCACTTCTTCCCAAATGCAAGGAGACTATAAAAGCTGCAACTGCGGGGGGTCGCATTTCTGTTAGTGGATCCTGTCCCAACGCAAAGAAACACTGAAAAAAACGATCAGATTGGGAAAAACAAAAACACTGCTCCTTAAAACGCCACAAAACCCGTACCAACCCCCTCAGCTAGCACCCCAGATGACTGCATCTACCTTAGGGCAAATCTGCCTCCCCTCCCCAAATTTAAAAACTTTCACTCCTAACAAAACCCGAAAATACAATCCCTTCCCCGTAGCCTGATCGCGGCAAATTTCAAGCAAAAAATTTTGCAAACATTCCCCTATCATGCTCGAAAAAAGGTTTCCCCCGCATTTTTGTCCCCGAGTACGCCCCCACGCCAGCACAGCACAAAACCCCAGCAACTTTAGGTGACAAACACAACCACAGCCTCATTGCTCCACACAAAAAAAACCTCTTTTTTCAACCCGCCCACAACGAAATCCAAAAGAAACTGTACGCACTTGATACTACAAAAAAAAACCGAGCCACAAAGGGGGAAAACAGATCTCACCCCTAAAAAAACACGCCAAAACGACAAAAATGGTCCCCAGTCGTTTGGATACACCTCCTTGACGACGAAGTACGGTCCGAGATCGAAGTCGAAATTTTTCCCCAAGCCGGGGGAAAACTCCCTCTCCCTTTGAGGGGGCCGTTGTCATGTCCCTTCTAGGGGGCGCTTGGGGCAGCGCGGGAGTATTGGGAATTGGTCCGCCGATTTCCAGGACTTCCGCCCTGCGTCCTGCTCGCAGGACCTCGTCACGGCTCGATCACGGGAACCGCTACCGGGTCGGGGACCCAGCAAGGTAAAACCCCCGGGAAAATGGGTCTACCCTGAGTGGCATGCAACATCGTTTCAGGCAAAAGTAAGGTCATTTTTTTTTCATTCGTACATCTTCTACACTTTCTAGAACAAAAACGCCGGATGTGGTCCCAAAGAATTCTATATCCATCACTAATGGCTTAGAATTCGGCACTTGGTTACAACCAGGCAATCAGGGGCATTGTAAAAGGGTTCCTGTATCCTCATAAAATCCCCCGTCATGCATGAGTTTCCACCCTCCCATTCAGCCACCCTGACTTTCCCCGGTAGTCAGGTTATTCACCCCAAGATGCTTTACTGCCATATAAAAACTAGGCTAATTTTTCCCCTTTTCAGACTTTAAAAAAATTATTTGATTATACAAACCTCCCATTTCTTTGCCGGGGATATCAACGACACTACACCCCAAGCACTACCAATGCTCATGGAGGGAACTCTATTCTGCTTTTGACACCAAAAGACTCCACTACATAGGGCCCGATTTCATCACCTCATACACAAAAAGGGAAAAGGGGGGGCCCTGATCCGTTTTCGGGAACAGGGTAGCATTGCCTATCAACACACCTACAACCCGGTCCAACGTTGGGGTTCAACCCTCCCCATCTAAAAAAAATTACCTTACCCTACTAAACAAAAAAAGACGATCTTTCCGGGTGTAAACAAGCAGACGGAAAAACGTTTAAATCAAAATTTAAAATGATCAAAAACAAATTAAATGTCATAATTTAATCTTAAAAGGGCTTGTTTCCCCAAAAACAATAGATGGGCATTGGAAAAATCTTCGTCTGCATCCCCCTCAACTTGCTGAGCCCACCCCCAGGTCTCAGTATAAAACACGCATCATTTCATATTAAAAGGAAAAAACGTCTCCTACCTGTTTTCGAAAAGTCATTTTTACCCCCAAAATTTAAATAGTTTTAAACCATTTTTTCGGGGGACTTATCTATTCTAAGAAGACACGTCTCAGTAACGAAAACGACCGAAAAAAAAATTTGGCAAATTTATTAAAAAAGTAAATGAAACGGGTTTTGCAGTCCATGGGAAAAATTTGGCAAAAAATTAAACAATTTAAAAGGGTAGTAATTCCCACTCCTTCTCCCACCTCATTCACATAACGAAAAGGTCTAGATCCCGTGGAGTTATTAAAATTTTGAAGAACCTGGTCCCCAAGTTTTCTACCCTCACCCCTGTTCACTCAAAAAATTTTAAGAAATTGGTACCTGAATCAAGAGAACGGGTAAAATAACCCAGACCCCAATTAACCGACTAATGGCGACACGGGCGAATTTAGCCCCCTCTCGTTGAGGAAAAAAAAGGGAAAATAAAGAGGTTTCCTGAAAGGGCCCCGGGCCCCTCACAGAGGGACGCACGCTCTTATTCCCCTTTCCTGACAACCTTATACAAGTTTTAAATCCCTTTAAAAAGCCTCTTCGTTTCCGGCTTTTTTTTCCCTTTCCCCCTTTAAGACTGCTTTAAATTTGGCCCCTATTCATAAGCCACAAAAGACCCCTGACCCAAGGGATTTCCGCCCAATCTACCGGGGACTTAGGGAAAAATTTTTCGAAAAAAATAACCTGCTGGTGGTATCTCAAGCCCCTTCCCCCCAAACAACCTTTCCTCGACTCAAAACTTACATAAACAACCGACCACGACAAGGGAGGTTTGTAGAAATTTTGAGGGGGCCTTCGACACGGTCTGGCATGGTGGCCTAAATACAAAGCTGTGCCCCTTATTCATCTTTCCCCTCAAAAAAAAAAAAAAAACTCTTGACAACCGCAGGTTAAAATAAAATTTAAAAAATAAATTTTCAAAACAATTTCAATGCACGCAGGAGTATCTCGGCAGCATACTCGCCCACCTTTTACATTATACAAAAAAGACCTTCCCGACCCCATGCACAAGATCACCACTATCCTCTATGCGGGACGATTGTACGCAGCTAGCTCGAACAATGCGTTTTTCAGGTGTCGTTAAACGTGGTTTTTTAGCAAAAAAAAGTGGGAATTTTTGGTGTTTTGAGTCTTCTTGTGTTCTGGAAGTGAAATGTTGTATTTCCAATATTCCAAATTGGGAATTAAGTGTTTCCAAGGGTCTGAAAGCGAATGTCTGTTTTCCCGTGCTCTGGAGCGGAAAGTCAGTTTCCGGGATTCAGAAAGTGGATGTCAGTGTTTCCCGTGTTCTAAAGTGGAATGCCCGTGTTTCCCGTGTTCTGGGAAACAGAATGCAGTGTTTTCATTTTTTCTAAAAACGGAAAGTCTTTTTCCCCCCCCCCCTTCTGAAAGCGGGAAAGTCGTGTTTTTAGTTTTCTGAAACGGAATGTCATGTTTTTTCCCCGTGTTCTACAAAGGAATGTCAGTGTTTCAGTGTTTTTAAAGCGGAAATTTTTTGTTTCCTGTGTTCCAAGAAAATGTCAGTGTTTCCATGCCTTAGAGGGAATGTCAGTGTTTCCCGTATTTCCCAAAAGTGGAATGTCAGTGTTTCCAGTGTCTGAAAACGGAAAAGTTTGTTGGTTTTCAGTTTCCAAAAAGTGGAATGTCAGTGTTTCCCGTTGTGAAAGTGGAATGTCAGTGTTTTCCCGTGTTTTTGGAAGCAAAATGACAGTGTTTTCCCAGTCTCTGGAGAGCTGAATTTCAATGTTTTCCAGTAAATTCTGAAAGTGGAAGGCCCCGTGTTTCCGGTGTTCTGAAAGCAGAATGTCGTGTTTCCAGTGTTTTTGGAAGGGAATGTCAGTTTTCCAGTGTTCCGAAGCGGGAAGTCATGTTTCCATGGCTGGATGCGAATGTCAGGTTTCCCCTGTTCTGAAAGCGGAAAAGTCGTGTTTCCAGTATTCTACAAATGGAATGTGTGTTTCATTGTTTGAAGGGAAATATGGGGGTTTCAGTGTTCTAAAAAAAGGAAGTGGTTTATGTCTGGAACCAGTTGGCGTTTTAGTGTTCTGAAAGGGAATGGTCAGTGTTTTGTTCTCAAATGTTGTTGTGCCAGTGTTCTGGGGAATGTCAGTGTTTCCTTTCGGTTTTCTTCCTTCGGTGCGCGTAATTCTTTCAGGTTCTTAGTGGTTTCATCATACATAAAGGGGTGTGAGTGTATGTCAGTTGTGTTTCCAGGCCGAAGTGGAATGTCAGTGTTTCCCGTATTTCAAAAGGGGGGAATGTCGGTTTCCCGTGTGTGGTGGGAAATTCGGGTTCCTGTTTTTTCTGGAGCGAAGAGGGTTTTAGTTTGGGTAACAGGTTTCCAATTCGGAAAATGGTGCCCCGTTTTTGTTTTGTAAAGGGAATGTCAGGGTTTTATGTTTTCTTTAAAGCGGAATTTCCGTGTTTCCCTGTTTTGAAACAGAATGTCAGGTTTCCCATTCCGAAAGGGAAGTCAGTGTTCCAGTGTTTTAAAAAGGAATGCATGTTTCCCGGTTTTGAAACGGAAAAGTCCAGTGTTTATCCGGTCAGTGTCTTTTCCATGTTCAGAAAGCTGAAAGTCGTTTTTTCCAGTATTTCTACAAATGGAAATTTCAGGTTTTTTTGGGTGTTCTGAAAGGGGGAATTCAGTGTTTCCATTGTTTCGAAAGCGAAGTCAGGTTTCCAGTGTTTCTGGAAGCAGAATGTAGTGTTTACCCGTGTTGAGAAAGCGGGGGGGTCCATGGGTTTTTTTCCATTGTTTCTAAAGGAGATGTGTGTTTCCAGTTTCCAAAAAGTACAATTTTTCCAGGTTGTAAGTGGAATGTCAGGTTCCAGTGCTCAAAAACTGAATGTCGTGTTTTCAGTATTTGGAAAAAGGAATGCAGAGTTTCCAGGCAAACGAATTGTGTTCCGTTTTAAAGAAAAAGGGAAATTTTTTGGGCTGCAAAGGAATTCCCCGTGTTTTCCTGGCAAAAGGGAATTCAGTGTTTCCCAGTGTTCTGAAAGGAATGGTCATGTTTCCCCGTTTTAAAAGGATGTCAGGTTTCCTGTTTTGAAAACGGAAAGTCATGTTTCCAGTTTAAAATGGGAAAGAATGTTTCCAGCTTGTAAAAGGGAAGTCAGTGTTTAAATGTTTAAAAGTGGGAAAGTCGTGTTTTTTAGTATTTAAAAAGGAAAGTCAGGTTTCCGTGTTTGAAAACGGAATGTCGTGTTTTTCCCGTTTCTGAAAGAAAATTGGGTTTTCCAGTGTTTAAAAAAGGAATTCTTTTTTCCCTGCTCAAAAGGGAAAGTCGTGTTTCCGTTTCCAAAAGGAAAAGTCAGGGTTTCCCGTTTTAAATGGAATGTCAGTGTTTCCTGTTTCGGAAAAAGAATGTCAGTTTTCCAGTGTTGAATGAATGAGTTTTTCCCCTTTCGGAAGGGAAAGTCAGTTTTTCATGTTCAAAGGGAAAAACGTGTTTCCAGTATTCTAAAAGAAAGTCGTGTTCCGGGGGTTTTGGAAAACGGGTGTCAGTGTTTCCATTTCTAAAGGAATGTCATGTTTCCAGTGTTTGAAAACCGAAATTCATTTTTTCCCTGCTCTGGGAAAAGGGAAAGTCAGTGTTTTCCATATTTTAAAATGAATGTCATTTTTTCCGTGTTTGAAAGGGAATGTCGGTTTCCTGTTTTTGGAAAAGAATGTCAGTGTTCCCGTGTTTTGAAAACGGAATTCAGTGTTTCCAGTTCGGAAGGGGAATTCATGTTTCAGTGTTCCGGGGAAAAACGGAATTCAGTGTTTTCCGTTTCTACAAATAATTCAGTGTTTCCTGTGTTTTAAAGCGGAATTCAGTGTTTCCCCCTTTTCCAAAGGAATGTCGTGTTTCCCGTGTTCTGGAACGAATGTCAGTGTTCAGTGTTGGGAAACGGATGTCGTTTTCCTTTTTAAAGGAATGTCAGGTTTCCGTTTCCCAAAGGGAAAAGTCAAGTTTTCCCGGTTGGAAAGGGAAGTCAGTTTCCATGCCCGAAAGGGGGTTTTAGTGTTTTCATTTTGAAAAGGGAATGCAGGTTCCATGTTCGAAAGCGGAAGTCAGTGTTTCCATATTCTTAAGGGAAACAATGTTTCCGTGTTTAAAGGGAATTCAGTGTTTCCAGTCAAGGGAATGTCAGTGTTTCGTGTTCGGAGGGGAAAGTCAATGTTTCCCGTTTAAAGGGAAAGTCAGTGTTTCAGTCAAGGAAAGTCGTTTTCATTTCAAGTGAAAACAGTGTTCCCAGTTTTGAAAGTGGAATGTCATTTTTTCCATGTTAAGTGAAGCAGTGTTTTCCCGGGTTTTGAAAGGGAATGTCAGGTTTTCCAGTTTCTGAAAGCGGAATGTCAGTGTTTTCCGTTTCTTAACGGAAGTCATGTTCCATTTTTCTAAAAGGGGAATGTCAGTGTTTTCCCTCAAAGGAATTTTCAGTGTTTCCGTGCCCGAAGTGGGAATTTTAATTTTCCAGTTTTTAAAAGGGGAAAGTCAGTTTTCCGGTTTTTAAAAGGAATGTCAGTTTTTCCTGTTTCTAAGGGAAAGTTTTGTGTTTTCCAGTCTTGAGAGGGGAAATGCATTTTCCCGTTTCGGAAAGTGGAAAGTCGGGTTTTTCCATTTTTTTGAAAACTAAAGTCAGTGTTTCCCCGTTTTGAAACGAATTCAGTGTTTCCAGTGCTCTGAAAGCAGAATGTAATTTTTTTCTCAAATGGAATTCAGTGTTTTCCCCTGTTTGAAAAGGAATGTCAGGTTTTTCCGTTTCAAAAAGGGGGAAGTCCCGGTTTCCCGTTTCTAAAATGGAATGTAGTGTTTCCTTTTTTGAAAACGGGAAAATTATGTTTCCAAATGTTTTGGGGAAATGGGAAAGTCAGTGTTTCCAGTATTTCCAAAAAATGTCGTGTTTCCTTGTTTTAAAAACGGGAAGTCAGTGTTTCCGTGTTCAAGCTAATGTCAGTGTTTTCCCGTGTTTAAAGGGGAATTATTTTTTTTCTAAAATGGAAAGCCCGTGTTTTCCCGTGTTCGGAAAGAAAAATTCAGTGTTTCCATTTTCGAAAGGAAAAAGTCAGTGTTTTTTCCGCAAGGGAAAAGTCAGTTTTTCCGTGTCTGAACGGAATTCAGTTTTTTAGTTTGGGGAAAATGGAATGTCATGTTTCCCGTTTCTCAAAAATTTTTTTTCCTGGCTAAAGCGATGTCGTTTTCCAGTGCTTGGGAAGGGGGAAACAGTGTTTCCATTTCCGAAAGGGAAAGTAAGTGTTTCAGGTTTTTAAAATGAATTTCATGTTTTTCTGTTTGAAGTAATGTCAGTGTTTCCAGTGTTTTTTGAAAAAAATGTCAGTGTTTCCAGGCCAAGAAAATGTCTGTTTTCCCTGCTCGAAGGAAGTCAGTGTTTTAGTTTTTAAAGGAATGCGTGTTTCCATGTTTTAAAAACGGGAATTATTTTTTTCCAATGTCTGAAAAACAGAATGTCGTTTTCCAGTTTCTGGAGGGAAAGTCATTTTTTTCCAGTTTCTGGTAAATGTATGTTTCCGTGTTCTGGAAGGAAAGTCAATTTTTCTGTCTGAAAAAATGTCATGTTTTATTTCTAAAAGGAAGTCAGTGTTTCAGTGTCCCGAAAGGGAAGTCATGTTTTCAGGGTCTGAAAGCAAAAAGTCAGTGTTTTCCTGTTTTACAAAGGGTGTCATGTTTAGTTTTTTTAAAACGGAATGTCAGTGTTTCAGTTTAAAAAAGAATGTCGTGTTTCGGCGTAGCAAAAAGATGCCGTGTCCTTGGGACGAAGTCATGCCCCCCGGTTTGTCCCGGAAGCAATATTTTTAAAGGAAAGCATGTTAAGGGTTTTAATGTCAAAAAGAATGTAGTGTTTTTCCAAGGCCCCAAGGGAACATGGTTTTTGTGGTTACGCCGAATGAGTCGTGTTCACCAGGGAAATCAGTTTAAAAGTTTAACTGTGCAATTTTAGAAATCCCCTGGCTAATAGCCCAAAATTAAAACCCGGGGGTTCTTCTGTGCCCTTAAAATTCTCCCAGCTTTAATTTAAAAAGGCAAGGGAGGGGAATATGGCGTTTGAATTTAATTTTAAAATTATTTAACAAATGGAGGGGGATGCATGGGGGTCCCCAAAAGTTTAATACGTTTTAAAAAGTTTATTTTAAATAAAAAAAAGGTCGAAATCTGTTCTTTAACACTAAAACCCAAAGAATCGACCATAAAAAATCAGGTTAAAACAAACTACGAGATAAAAAAAAAGATATTTTTAAAAAAGGCACATTTACCCTATTCAAAAATGCAGGAAAAAAAAGGGGTTAAAAACCAAAATAAAAGTAAAACGTATTTTAAAAAGGAACCCACAGATGCGTTCATACCAAAAATGTCTCCCCCTTTACCTGGCTGCCCCGGCCTAATATATAACACACCCCCCCACAATAAATGATAATAAGAGGGGAATCTCGGTCAACCCCGGGAGGTGGCATTTCCCCTCAAAAAAGGGCGGTGTCTTCCGTCTTTCCGAAAAAAAGATTTTTTTTTAAAAAGGCCAAGTTGTAAAACCCGCCCTAAAAAGTAGTGTAGTTTAGCTAAAATGAACCTACTATAACCCAGACATCAAAATTGCTCTTCAATGCGTTTTAAAAGAAAAAAAAAAACGTGGAAAAAGTTTTTTAATCAACTAATTAAAAACAAGAAAATTACATAAAAAAATACAATGCCGATCATAAAAACATCTCTCCCCCCCATTTTCCCGGGACCGTATACAGTCTTGAGGGCCCGTGTTTGCAAGGGGAAGGGGAAACTCTTCTGTACTAGATTCACAAAACTTTTTTTCCGTCCTGAGAGGGGAATGTCAGGGTTTTTCACTTTCGGAAAGTAAAAATTCATGTTTCCCATGCTCTGAAAGGGGAATATTTTTTTTCCCATCCTTGAAAGCGGAAAGTCGGGTTTTTCCATGCTCTGAGAGCAGAATATCGTGTTTCCAGTGTTCTGAAAGCAAAAAACATTTTTCCCCATTTTTTTCGAAAGGAGAATGTCATTTTTCCCCAGTGTTTGAAGTAGAATGTCAGTTTTTTCCAGTGTTGAAAGGGGAATGTCAGTGTTTCCGTGTTCTGAAAGCAGAATATCATTTTTTCCAGTGTTCGGAACAAAAAGTCGTTTTTTCCAATGTTCTGAAAGCAGAATGTCAGTGTTTCCAGGTTCTGAAAGGGGAAAAAATCAGTTTTTTCATTAATCAAAAAGGGGAATGTCAGTGTTTCCGTGTTCTGAAAGGGAATGTCATTGTTTCCGTTTCAAAAATGGAATGTCATGTTTCCATTTTTCTAAAAAGCGAAATGTCGGTTTTTCCCAGTAAAGGAGAATGTCAGTGTTTCCCAGGCTCTGAGAGTGGAATGTCAGGTTTTCAGTATCAAAAAAGGGGAATGTCAGTGTTTCCAGTGCTCTGAAGCAGAATATTTTTTTTTTTTTTCAGAATGTTAGTGTTTCCATGTTCTGAAAGGGGAAGTCGTGTTTCCAGTGTTTCAAATGGAAGCAGGTTTTCAGTGTTCTAAAAGCGAAAGTCGTGTTTCCAGTGCTCTGAGAGTGGAATGTCAGTGTTTTCATATTCGGAAAGTGGGTCAGGTTTCCAGTGTCTGAGAGAGAAATTCATTTTTCCCCAGTGCTTGGGAGCTAAAATGTCGTTTTCCTGCTCTGAGAGGGGAATGTCTGTTTTTTCTAGATTGGGGAAGGGAATGTCGTGTTTAGTGTTCTAAAAGCAAATGTCAGTTTTTCCCGTTTTTTTTGAAAGAAAAATTCAGGTTTCCAGTGTCGGAAAGGGGAAGAACAGAGAGGAATGCCATTTTCACCTGGGTTACCCGGATTCCCTCTTATTATCATTTATTTTGGGGGGAGGGTATATATATGGGCCCGGGGCAGCCAGGGCAAGGGGGGGAGAGCATTTTTGGTCGTGAGACTGCAGCTGAGGGGTTCCGGGTCGTGAGAGTAAAATTATAGGCGGTAAGGGGGCCCTTTTTAACTTTTTTCTCTGCACTTGATGGGTGATGTGCTCCTTTTTACGAATATCTTTTTTTATCTCGTGATTTTTTTTTAAACCAGGATTTTTTTGTTCTTGTTTTGATTCTTTCGGCTTTTAGTGTTTAAATTATTTCATTTTTATTTCGACCTGTTTTTTTTAAATAAACTTTTTGTAAAACTGTATTGAATCTTTTAGACCCCTTCATGCTCCCCTCATTTGTCTAAATAACCTTAGAATTTAAATTTGGGAAAACGCCATTTCCTCTACTCTGCCTTTATATAGAATGTAAAGCATAAGGGAAAATTTAAGGGAACCAAAAGGGAAACCCCCCGGTTTTTGAATCTGGCATATCCCTAGGGGATTTCAAAATTTCACGAGTTCAAATCTTAAACCTGATTTCTAGGGCGACACGTACTCCGTCGGACTAACCGCTAACCAGTGTTGACCCTTGAGCCTTTGGGAACTTCATACACTTCCTTTTTTCTATCGCATCATCACACCCCTTTAACATGCCTCTTCCTTTTTTATAATACTTCGTTTCCCGGACGAAATTTAAACCCGGGGGGCAGCTAGATTCGTACCAAAGGGTGACGGTCAAACTTTCTTCATATCGCTCAGAAACCTGACATTTTCTTTTAGGAAACCTGACATCCCTTTTGAAAAATATAAAAAATGAATTCCCTTTGTAGAAAACTGGAAAAAACTGACATTCCCTTTCAAGTACTGAAACATTTACATTTCCCCTTTCAGGACCTAGAAAACATGACATTCCCTTTGTGAACACTGAAAACACACATTCCCCTTTCAAGCATTGAAAACTTGACTTTTTGGCTACCAGAACACAGGAAACAATGACTTCTGTACCAGAACACTGGAAAAAATACATTTCTGCTACCAGAAACTGGAAAACACTGACATTTGCTTTTAGAACATTGGAAACACTGACATTTCCCCTTTCAGAAACACTGGAAAAAACTGCATTTTGCTTTCAGAGCACTGGAACCCAGACTGCCCTTTTCAGAACACGGAAACACTGACATTCAGTTTTCAGAAACCCGGAAACACGACATTTCCCCTTTGTAAACACTGGAAACACTGATATTCCGCTTTCAGAAACTGGAAACACTGCATTTTCCCTTTTTTTAGAAAAATGGAAAAATGAATTCCGCTTTTAGAACACTGGGAAACCCTTGGCTTCCATTTTTTAAACATGGAAACACTGACATTCCACTTTCGGAATACTGGAAAAATGAATTCCATTCTCAGATACGGAAACGTTCACATTCTCTTTGGGACATGGGGAAAAACTGGTTTTCCCTTTTTAGAACACTGGGAAAAACTGACATTCCATTTTTTGAAAACTGGAAACACTGACTTCCCCTTTAGGCATGGAAACACGAATTTCCCCTCAAAAGCCCGGGAACACTGACATTCCGCTTTTAGAACCTCGAAAAACGATATTTTATTTTAAAACACGGAAACACTGACATTCCGCTTTCAGAGCCTGGAAACACTGCATTCTGCTTTCAGAACCTGGAAAAAAACTGGCAATCCCTTTCAGAAAACTGGAAACACTGACATTTCCCCTTTCCAAAAACTGGAAACATTGGCATTCCCCTCTCAAAGCAAAGGAAAAAACGACAATTGCTTTTAGAACAAAGGAAACACTGACATTCCGCTTTAAACACTTTTGGAAACACTGAATTCCACTTTTCGAAACTGGAAAAACTGATATTCAGCTCCAGATCATGGAAACCTGACATCTGCTTCCAGAACATGGAAAACAGTGACTTCCATTTGTAAACACTGAAACACTGACTTCCGCTTTCAGAGCATGGAAACACGACATTTTGCTTTCAGAACCCCTGGGAAAAATGAATTCTGCTTCCAGAACACAGGAAAACTGAAATTCCATTTGTAGAACATTAGAAAATTTCTTCCATTTTGGAAATTTGGGAAACACGACATTCCACTTCAAGCACAGGAAACCTGACATTTCCTTTACTGGAAAAAATGCATTCCCCTTTCAAAAACTGGAGAATGACATTCCATTTCACAACACTGGGAAAATGACATTCCGCTTTCTGAAAAACTGGAAACACGACATTCTGCTTTAGAGCACTGGAAAAACCGACTTGGTTTCGGAACCAAACACTGAATTCCATTTGTAAACACTGGGGAAAGATTGACATTCCGCTTTCAGGCCGGAACTGACATTCCTTTCAGAAAAATGAAACCCTGGCATTCCGCTTTCAGAACACTGAAACACTGACATTCTATTTAGAACACTGGAAACACTGACACTCCGCTTTGAGAAACTGGGAAAAACTGACACTCCGCTTTTTAGAACACTGAAAAAAAATGACTTTTTTTTATAGAAACTGGAAAAACTGACACTCCGCTTTCAAGCACTGGAAACACTGACATTCCACTTTCCCGAAAACTGGAAACACTGACATTCCCTTTTAAGAACACTGGAAACCTGACATTCCACTTTCGAATACTGGAACCTGACATTCCCCTCTCCGAGCACTGGAAAAAAATGATATTTGCTTTTTAGAATGGAAACACTGACATTCCCTTCCGGGAACACAGGAAACACTGAATTCCACTTTCGAAACTGTGTGGGTTGCCCCTTGAGATCGGGGTTACTTGTGTGTTTTAAAATGCTTTTTTGAAACCCTCCCAGTTTGCATGTTTGAAGGATTTCGGGGGTTTGGGGGTTTTGGAACATGATAGGGTTTGTTGGAGTGTTAGGGTGTCCCGGGGGGTGTTTTTCTGGATGGTATCGTTCCTTTTAATGGTGGGGTAGGGGGCTAGGGTTTGCAAAAGGGGGGGGCTTTTTTTTTTGGGGGGTTTCCGGGGGGTTTTTTGGGTTTTTGGGGGCCCTTTTTTGTTTTTGTGG